>NC_080071.1:7124677-7167177 GCF_949987535.1 Balaenoptera acutorostrata
TGCTATATTATGCTTATGTGACTAAGGGTTGTGGAATCAATTCAGAGCAGCATTAAAAGAAACAAGATAGAACAGAAAAGAAAGAAAACATCAGAGTGCATCAAATGCAATGAGAACATGGATTACGTTATGAAAGCTTTGGGTCAATTATAAATATGCCTACATACAGGGGTCCACTAGATCACAATGTAAATATGTATATTGGTGTGGATCATCGTCAAAAGGTTGGAAACACTGTAATATTAGAATCTTTGGGTCCTATGAAGCTGAGTAATTACAATTGCTATCCTCAAGAACCTTCTGTTATTGAAGTATGACAAATACATAGTTAAGTATAAACAAAATCCCATGGACATTCAAAGAAGGGAGGCAGCGTATCTGTTTTAGAGGTCAGGGAAAGTGGTTGAGCTTTGACAGGCAGAAGAGGAGAAGGGGGTTCTGGGTAGTGACATGTGAGCTATCTTCAGGGAACACTGAGTAAACTAGGCTACAGCCCAGGATACTCATGGATAAGGACTGAAGTAAGGCTAGGAAGGTGGTTGAAACCACACTGAGAAATCCTGACCAATGAGGTTATACTTATTTGATAAGGGTAGGAGAGGAGAAGGTGAGATACACAGAGATTATCTTTAGCAAGTTGAAGTTAGCAAAAGCTTACAGGATGGAGCAGAGGGCAACTCTAATCAGCCCATGAGAGTGGCCAGAAGATTGTGACTGGCCTAGATCAATGGTTCTCAGCTGCCTGAAGTGGGAGCTGGGGTTGAGTGTGCAGATAGATATCGGATGATGAGGAGTAAAATATGTTTTGAGAAAGCATAATTATTATACTCATTGTTTTTATAATCAAAACTTCAAAAACTGTCACTCCGTGAAATCCCCATGGGGGTAGGGATGTTCACCCCATTTTAAAAGTTGCTGCACCCTAACCTCCAATGTCCTTTCTAGTTGCAACCTCATTTGGATGACTTTATTTTGTGGACAAGTAGTCTAAAGCTAAAAGAGGTGACATGGTTATAATCAGTGTCAGAGCTGGAACTAGACCCTGAGCCTTCTACAGTCCAGGACCGTGTTCATTCGACTGCACCATATATCTGTGATGGTTTCCATTTTACAAATGTAACAATTTGGGCAAGGAGGGATATAGCTGGAAAAGCTCACTATTTGGATCCAGATATTCACTCCCTGTTTTGTGCTGCTTTCTGTCAGAGACTCCTGTTCTGATAGCCATTGCAGGAAACATGAATTTGTAAAATAGGCAGGCTTTCCACCGAAGTCTCTTATTGGAGCAAATTTTACTTTGACCATACCACACTCCAAACCGTGAGCATAATACAACTACAGGAATTCAAAAAGATAAAACTCCAAAGCAACGTGTAGCAGCCACATTCCAAGACCTCCTGTCTGTCAACCCAAGTCATATATACATGTACAGCTTTTAAAATTAGCGTCTGTTTCTAATTTCCTATTGGCCTACCGATGTCTTGACTTTTTGCCATTCATTATTTAATTAATTTATCTATTTCCTTGTGTCATTCCCAAGCGTGCATTTCTCATAAACTTTAAGGACAGTTTTTGAAAATTAAAGAATATTTTTCCTCAGTAATGTTTTCACAGATATAACTTTTGAGAACAATTTCTTGAGAGATGTTTTAGGAGTTGTATTCTAGGACATATTATCTTCATGGTCTTCCCCCTGGTAGGATGGATAAATGATCTTGCCTTGAGAATTGCACTGAATTCTCTGGTTTCCATATAAAAGATAAATATTCCACTTACAGAAGCTGCAGGAGTAGAGTTCAAGCAGGCCTAAAGTTTAGGCCTGATGGAACGGCATGTCTGGGAGTGATCAGGGGAAGAAGACTGATTCTCACAGGATATGCTGAGCAGTGGCAGTGAACTGTTACCAGTTAACTGGTGTCTAGTGAGTCTCCTGAGCATTTGCTAGGGAAGGGCAGCTGCAGACTTAACAAACCTTTCCTGAGAAAGGAAACGAGAGCTTCTCAGGTACTGAGCGGGAACCTCACTCTTGCCTGGGGTATCAGTGAGAGCTGGGCAGGGGAGCTTGCCTCTCCAACTGGGAGTGCTGCTGACTCTGGCCCCATGCAGCTGTCTCTGTCTAAGAAGTTGTACTCTTCACCCGCAAAGTGTCTTCTGGTCAGTTACACCACTGCCCCTTACGGCAGCCAAGTGACAACTGACCATAGTGCTGTGTGATATGCGCCTTGCAAATGATGCAATGACTAAGGGTGCTGTGAGCAATTAGGGAGGGAAGGAAAAGGAAAGATACAGGACAAGAAACACCACTGGAGTTGGGATTTTGCTAAGTGGAGAAAGGGTATGCATGTGCCTATGTGCGGAGGGGCAGAGGAATTTAAGCAATAAATAACACAAGGCATGGACGTGGATAAGTGCACAGATGTACTCAGGAGATGGAAAAGGGAACTGGAATCCATGAGGGATTAGGCTGGGGTCAGAGTTTGAAGCACCTCATTCGCTGAGAGGAAATTTAAGTTCATCCTGCAGAAAAATCTATGAGACATGTTCTTATTGTTACACTATTGTGATTCTCTTCTTGGATGGTCTGGGTTTAGAAAGAACACCAATAACATTAGGTGTTTGAATCAAATATCAAAGTGTCCAGAGGCCTGAAGACCAATCTGAAGCTTTTGTAGGAGTCAAGGTCCCAGAAGGTAAGGGCAAAAACTAGGAAAGAAGCAGTAGCAACGAGGGCGAGGCATGGGAATGACTTCCATGGGATATATTCTCTGATGTGAAATTACTGAATCACGCAAAGGGTGTAGTAATCTATATGGCTCAGGACAAATAACTTACATTGCCATTACCATACATACAGATGTTTCCCCATTAGTTGGCCAGTCTTTGTTAGGATATGCCTTTACTTTTATTGCTTTGGTCAATGCAACCGCTTTCTCATAAATTCTCTGTATTTACACTTATTTCATTACTGGAAAAATTAAAGATTTTATTCCTAAAATTTGATTTAGCATTTATTTCTTCGGCTGTCACTACCTCTATTGTTTCCTAGCTGTGTGAGTAAAAGGCCTAGCCTTGTCCTTGGCACAGAATAAGACTTCAGTAAGTTATGGTACTTATACTCTGTTGAAGCTTTTGCAATCTTTTATCTATAGGATATATTTAAAATCTATACTTCATTACTTATATGAATATTTTGTTTTGTTAGTTTTATTCCACAGAGGTTATTTATTTTACCCAATTTCTTGTTTTCACTAAAAAATATTATATTTTAAAGCTGGGATAAGTATATTAAATTTTGTTATATAAGTTTGGTGGATGTTAAAATTATATACAAGCTGGGTTTATTTCGGAATTCTCTATTTTTGTCCATTTTTCTACCTTCATGTTTTTGAATCGGTAAAGTACTGTTTTAAAAGAGTACTTTTAACTTCATACATGTTCTGAATCTGGTAGGACATGTTTTCCTTCAATATTCCTTTGTTAGTGATTTCTGATACTCTTCCCGTTTATTTATTTTGTAGGAATTTTAGAACTACTCTGTGAAGATATATAAAGTAATATTTGGGCATCTTAATTGGAATCTTGTTAAATTCATAAATTAAGCTTAAGAGATACTGTCATTTCTATCTGAGTATTTATTCTTTCCTGTCAGGAGCATATATATCTACTTTTATTTTAATCTTCCCTACTTTCCCATTATATACTGTTGTTTTCTTCAGCAAAGGACTGGGAGACAGAAGACCTCATTTTCAAATCAGATTCCTGGGAAACTGACTTCCCCAACCATATTCTTGGGAAAGTGATTATATGCCTATTCCTAAGAATCATGTGAAGGTGGTTCTCTCTACTGAAAATCGACCTCAGATCCACGTTATTTCAGTGGGATGAATATAAATAATTTTCCTCAGATATAAACAGAGGGTGTTAATGCATGTTTGATTATCTAGTCATTAGATTGCTGTAAGGGTTATGAAATTATGTATTCAAAATTATTTGAAAATGTTACAATATAAACAAGGGCATGGTATAATAAAATGTAATTTAATTTTTAAAATGTTTTCCTGGACAGTAAGGTTCTAGAGGAAAGGAACCACATTTTCTCCTCTTGCTATCCACAATATGGTGCCAGACCACACTACGAACTCAGTAAATACTTGTATGTTAGGGGAATGAGTAGATAGTGATAAAATTTTTGAAAAAATTAAAAGGAAAAGGAAAGGTACGGTCTAGAGAGTATGACTTTAATCTTACTGGCACATTTATTTCATCTCATATACAATTGTATTACAATTCAACATTGATCAATATATTAATAGCTTTCCTTCTGCTGGGTCCCCCCGTAGCAAAATTTTATACCTTTATATTAATGTGATGTAAGTTACTTGTGTTTCTAGAACCTTTCTATTATTTCCCCCTTAGTGTAGCTGCTCTGCTGAAAATGAGATTGTAGCTGGGAGCTGAGAGAAAAGGGAGATGGGAGGGGAGGGAAATGTTATATAATTATCTTACATTTGACTCCAGAGCAAAGGATCAGGAATATGCCAAGATCACGGTAATAACCATTGTCATGCCAGATACTAACCAGAAGCTTTCCACATACTGTTCTTAACCTCAAATTAAAGGTGAACCAGAAAGACTTCTGTCTGCCAAAAATGTAGTTCAGGTTTTTACTTTCCTTTGCAATCTTTCTGCTCCCCGCCGCCCATGCCTAAAACTTAAAACTACTTCTCCCACAATGTAGGGAAAGAAGAATCCTGATGTAAGGCTTTGGCTGTTCATAGAAAAAAGTATTTGGTTTAGAGTTATCACTTGTGAGAAATTATTAAGTATACAAGCACATTCCATTGATTTGATATCTTAAGTATTTGCTTCTTCTTTTTTAAAAAACAAAACAAAACAAAACACCATCTTAAGGGCTAACAATGTGACCTTGTCATGAGAATTGGCCTAAGCTAAAAATATTTGCGTTGAGGAGCTTCTAGGCTTTTTGGTTCATTTGTAACATGGAGTGTGATGGATGCTTTACGTGGCAGAATGACCTTTCAATTTTCTGGATTAAAAATAATTAAAATAATGGCAAGAATGAACTTTTAAGGTTCAGCATCATTAATGTCCTCTTCTCATCCAAAATTCATTAAAGACTCATTCCGTATAAACTCTGAAGAGAAGTCCATGAGTCTTAAAGTAAAATCTGCATAGTAGTTTCGAAAGCAATTCCCTCCCCCCTCCCAAATTATGTAACTGTGCTTGAAATCCTCAATGTAACTCAAAGGAGTAGATAGGGTGGGTGGTTTCATTATTATTATTTCTCTTTCCCATCTTCTCCTTTGTATGGTACAGATGGATTAACTGAGATTAACCTAGAAAGCTACAGGACCCAGTCCCCAACCTGATCTTCTGACTTTAATTCTTATAAACGTTCCTGGCCTCCGCCCACTAGATGCCAGTAGCACCCTCCCCTTCCCACAACAGTTGTACCAACCAAAACGTCTCTGGGCGCTGCCAAATATCCCCTGGGGGTGGAGGGCAAAACTACTCCTAACTGACACTATAAGTTTTCCAAAATGCCATCACCGTAAGTGATAATTAACTCCATTCTCACAGAGAGCAGCTCGACTTCATATCAACTCAGCTTAATGGGACACAGTTGCTAGATGTGTCTTCAGACACAAGCTGGGTTGTCTCCAGCAAGAAGGCTGTGGGCAGTACTCTCATATTTGTTAAAAGTTCTTTATTCAACACGGATAGACTCACCCAGACTAAGGCAGATATCTTGGATAGGCTTGATTTTCTCTCTGATGGGTCACAGATCATGATGCATATTAAAGAACTATGGCGGTCAGTAGTGCTTTTCATCAACTATTTCTGCTCTCCTCCATTCTGGGCTCAAAGCAGGATTGCATTTCCTGGCCCCCCCTTATAGTTGGGCAGTGCCTTGCATCAAGTTCTGGCCAAAGAGTCGAGTGGAACCCTATGTCACTTTTAGGCCAGAACAGTGAATTGCTAATGAAAGAACGTCCTAGCTTTGTCTTGCATCTGGCACAGTAACTGGTAATGTTTGTGATGGTGGTTGCTTGGGTCTCTCTACAAGCTTGGGACCCTGAGTGACCATACGAATAGAACACTACTGCTCACCTGCCATAAACATAGAGTATGAATAAAAAATAAGTGTTGAGTGTTTTAAGCCACTGAGATTTTTAAGGCTGCTAGCTTAGCATAATTTAGCTTATTCTGACTGATGGAAGAACTGAAAGATGAGAACAGATTGAAAAATAGATTTAGGTTAAATCAAGGTCATTTACATGAAAACAGAAAATATAATATAAAACCACTTAGAACTTCCTTAAGTCTTAGGGTTCTCTATTTTCATTCACTAACTCTCTAATATTTGGAAATCATTTCAATGTAGGTTTTTAATATATCTGATACAGTATGTAAACTACATTATTCTATTACACCAAACTTATTCTTTCATTCATTCAAATAGTATTTATTGAACAGTAAATATATACCAAGTATTATTTGGAATATCTTCCCACTTCATATTGTTTTTGACACCTTTCTTGTGATGAAGACAGACGGCAGAAAGAAGAGGGAGTTCACTTTAATATCTAAGGAGTGATATATTTAGGAAATGAATTTGAGGTTTTGCAGGGGTTCTTTGTTTATTTGTTTTTAAACTTTCCATTTGCAAAGAGCTTATTAGAGAAAATGGAAATGATTTCATTTGAGTAGCCAGGAATTTTCCACCATTATCACCTCCTGCTGTCTTACCCGTAAAAGAGGGATGATTTTGTGGATTTCCACATAGAGGAGAATAGCAGAGAGGTGGGCTGACAAAGTTTGAATTGTGGATTGATAGTTGGATGGATGCGTGATTTCAGGCAAGTGCCTTAACCTCCCTGTTTCTGACTTTTCTCAGCTGCAATATGATAATCACAAAAGTGCCTAATTCACAGGGCTGTTGTGACGAATAAACAAGGCAATGCACAAAGGGCTTCTAATAGTACCTGGCACATGCTAAGTGCTCTAGGAACTGATGGATAATGCACTGGAGTTAGACTGCTTCCGTGATGCAAACATCACAGAAGATGTTTGTTTTATTCACCACTTCATCTTAAACATCTAGTTTAGTGTTTGGCATAAAGTAGATATTTAAAAATCATGTGTTGAACACATACAGAAGTGAGTAGGGATGAGGAGACTGACCCCCAGGTTCTACTCCTAACCTTGCCACTACCTACTGCCCGTCTCACCCACTGTGCCCAGCTGTGAGCACTTGGAATAGTCCCTGTCCTAGATCTAGCATCTCTTTTGTAAACTGAAAGGATCATGCAAAAGAATGATAAACTATGTAGCTATAAACTAGAATCGATAATCAACTACTACACTTTTCAGAAAAAGGATGATAATAACCTTACCACAACATAATTTGAAAATAATCAACAGTATGAAGACTCTACAAAGTTGCTCTACTGTGGTTTTAACATTTTCAAAAGAAATTTAATGGAGATTGTCTGCTTAATCAAAAAGGGCAGTAAAACTCACTAGCACTAATGCCATCACTCAGAGATATGCTACCTTTCCCTACAAGTTCTGTGTAGAGGGAAGGAGAAAGAAGTTGGATACAGAGTAATTAATGTACAAACTTGCAGCTAGAGTAAGAATAAGTCCTGGAGATCAAAAATACAGCATAGTGATTATAGTCAACAATACTGTATTATATACTTTAAAATTGCTAAGAGACTAGATCTTACACGTTCTCACTGCGATAAAGAAATAATTATGTGATGTGAGAGAGACCTTAGCTAGAGCTACACTGGTAATCATATTGCAATATGTAAATGTATCAAGTTATCACATTGTACACCTTAAATTTATACAATGTTATATGTATAAGTCTTACCTCAAGGGAAAAAAAAAAAAGAGTAATTTAATGGTCCTGCCGTCATGTATTAAACCTTTCTTGGTTTTCCAACACATCTAGGCTTGTGTGTGAAAGAGCAAAACTTGACTCATAAGGAGTGTAATCAAAGTGACTTAAGCCTTCAAAGTCTCAGTTTTTCCATCTATCAAAGGTGATAATAATACCTACGCCTTTGGGATTATCATGAGCATTATATGAAATAACCTGGCAAAGGACCAAGCAAGAAGCAAACTTTCAATAAATAATAGCAATTAACAGGATAATAATGATTATTATTGCAATTATTTACAAGAAAACCACTTCCTCACAAATGTTAACAGTGTTCAGAGTTATCCTTCTGGCTGATACTGCACAGTGTATAAGTTGGTTTGAGGGTATGGGTTTTAGATATGCTAGTGGAGCACCTAGAAGAGACAACAGGCAAAGAACTGTATGCCTGCTAGGTAACCCTTTGCGTGAAGTGCTGGATGGTGAGGTGGGGAAAAAAAATTAATGTTTAAACTTAGAGAAGCAGTTGGGTCAGAAAACAAGAAAATGGAAAGGTAGCACAGCATAGTGGTTAAAAGTATTATGTATTGATAGTTATGTGACTTCACTTAATTTCTCTGTGCCTCAGTTTCCTCACCTAAGAAAAATGGAGACAGTAATACTGAATGAGACCGTTAAGAAGAGTTAACATTTATAAATGGCTTAGAACAATGCCTGAAATACAGCAAGTGCTATATTAGTGTTTGTCAAACCAGGACAGTGATACAAATGGCAGAAGTTACACAGAACTGCCTGTGAAGAAACCTTTGGAGTAAAGACTAGCAAGGTGGCCTTCTAGGAGCACAACCTGGAAATCTACCAGGCTCAGTCATCCAGCCAACAACTTGGGCTCCTCCCATGTGCAAGGTGAAGTTCTGTAGCCTTAAAGAGAATTGATTCACATTTGACATGACAGAGATGGGCCAGAGGCAAGGGCAGAAAGGAGCTCCAGCTGGGACTGGGAGTAACAGAAGTGTGTACGTAGGTAATATGACCCTTCCTATGGTCTTCCCCAGCATGCCCTGATGATCCCACAGCATCCTAGGTACCTGTTAATTATATGTAAGTGTCTCCCCAAGGCAGGGCTCTCTGAGGTGCAGACTGAGTCCTGTTCACTGTGAAATCCCCCTTCCACAGTGCTCAGCAAGTATGTGTTGAGGTCAAAACAAAGTGAGTAAAAGATTGAGCCTGTAATTACTGAGCACTCAGTTCTTGGGCCCCTAATTGCTCCCCATCCCACTTTCAATCCCCAGTGCTGCCCTAAATAGCTCAGTGTTAACGTGTGGGAAGGGAGAGCTGTGATTCCAAGGACATGGCCCTTTGAGTGAGAACCTAGTCTCCTTTGTAGTGGTGGCTTAAAATTACCCAACAGTGAAGCTGGCTACAAAGCCTTCTGCTTAGGAATATCCTCGAGGCTCTTTCCTCAGTTCATCCACAAACACCTCAAAACCGGCACAAACAAAGTTGAACTCACTAGCTTTGCAAATGAGCTGATTTTTTTCTTCCTTCTTTCTTGACAGCCATCCATCTATCAAATTCTTTTCTGTGTTTTCCTTGAGAATCTCTCTCTCCTACAGCCCCTCTCACTAATCTCTCTTCCACCACCTCACAGAATCACACTTGGATGACCGCTGCAGAGTCTTACTGCAATTCTGCCTACATATCACTGCAAGACAAATCTTCCTAAAATACACGCTTTATCATATTTCTTTCCAGTTCAAGACCGAGGCTCCCTATTTTTTACCTTTACCTAATCTACTTTGCTCATCCTCCATACTTTGGCCCTACCCTGCCCATGTATTACTTACTTATTAAATTTCGCATGCAGAGTCTTCTATTTTACTTAGTGACCTCATAGCACTCATCACTGAAATTGTTCTATTTAAGTACAATATCTAAAATACTTGCTTCTCTATGCTTTGCCCATGTTGTTTCCCCTTTTGGAATACCCTAATCCTTTGGCTATTCAAGTCCTAGCTCTTCAACTAACATTCTACTCTAAGCCACATGTGTCAGTACTAATATATAATTATATTATCCTGTGTTTCCCTCTCCGTTTCCCACCCTTATGCAAAAGTGTTCCCTCTTCAAGAAAACTATAAACTGCTTGAGGGCAGGGAGTTTACATTTTTATCTGTATATTCAACAAATATTTATTGAGTTCCAGCCTTGTACCAGGCACTGCACTAGGCTCTGAGGTACCGTGATGAACAAGATAGTCATAATCTATGTCCTCCCAGCACCTACATTCTAATGTTTATGTGTATGTGTGTGTGGGGGGGGGGAGTGAGATAAGAAATTACACATAATTATATGATCAGAAACTGAGGGAGGCACCATGAGGTAAAAGTGTAGGGTGCCATGAGACCATTGCAAAGCTTCGCACTGAAAGAAAATGCCCTCGAGCTGAGAGCGAATGAATAAAATACAAATAGGCAAATGTGCAAAGGTTTAAAGAAGCCTGGAACCTTAGAGGAACTGAGAAAAGTTTGGTGTCCATAAGTGCAGGGGGCAGAGGATGAGCCATATCAGATGAAGCTACTGAGGTACAAGCTGGGTGTACTTCCTTGTGTGTGAATCAAAAAGCACTTGCTAAGTGAGGGTAAACTTTAAGTGGTCCTTAAGAGTCATAAAGCATGATGACAGAGGCCATTTCTGAACTTTTCTTGTCTGTATACTTGGAGTTTACAAAAAAGAGCTGGATACCCAAAGCTTAAAAAATATGAACACCTAAGTGCTTAGGACGGTGGTTGGGATGCTCATCTTACTGACCCAAACGTGCCCAGTGAGGATGCAGGGTGAAGGAAATGGCTTGGAACCGGCTCCATGTGGCATTAAGGATGAGAAGACTTGCTGCTATCAGCTTTGGATTTTTGTTTGTTTCTCAAGTTCAATAAAAAAGGCATGGACCAATGACAACTATGATATGTGTCCACTCCACATTGCAAGTTTGACGCCAAAATGCTTTACACAGGCCACCTAACAGATGGTAATGTATTTCAGCCATTACCAATGTGAGTAGGAATCAAACCAGTGACCCCAGAGGTGAGAGGGTGTATATCCAATTACAAATTCCCACTTTCCTTAAGTGTTAAGATGCTTAAAGCAATATATGTTATTTACATCAGGATGCATGCACTGTATAAACTATATATGATAAAAGAGATGACTTCACGTTCTTAACTTAAATCAAAGAATGCTTACTTAAGTATTTTTTTAATTGAATCACACTTTAATGCCAGCATATAATCTTTTGGTTAACAGTGCTCATCTTGATTATTCTAACAAAGGGAAACATGGAAATTAATACTGAAGTTGTACAGCTTATGTCATCTATAAAAATACACACCAGAAAATTCAAAAGAAATACCTGGGACATCTGTGAAGGTTTCTCCAAGGACAGATACGTGGAAATTGAGTCCTAAGTCCTTAAGATGCATCAATACCTTAAAAAAACTCTCTGGATCTTTATCATGCTCCCTGGAAATAAAAACACAAAACAAAACTTGTGATATCTTAGGGTATGTGTTAGGAAAAGTGTTTTCACTTCTCATAGTATCAATTCCTCTCATGGTCTACTGTTAGTTAGGAGAGCCTCTGGCATCCAAGCTGAGATCCTCCCTCACCCTTATACTGTAGCATTAGTATTGAGTGTTTTCATGAATCTAATTTCTCTATCATGGATCAAAACCCAGTCCTGTTGAAGTCTCAAGGCTCTGCAGCCTTTTATTAAAGGCTGTTTTTTCACATATTTTGGTTAGACTATAGAAAGTCTAGCTTATTTTCCTTTCTCCTAAAATGGTTAATTTTCCACTTAACACAGGTTTTTAACAAAAGAAAAGACCAGTCTTCAAAGGACGATTCTCTACTGATCATGAGAATGTACCAAAGATGCTTTTCATTTCCATGAGACTGAGTACCTCTCTCTCACATTTACTGAGCCTCTTTGTGTCCACAAGGAACACACAGTTTAGGGAGTGAGATTACAGACTCTCTCACTAATCTCTCATTTTTAATAATTGAATGGAGAATTATAAATACATCAAAAGGGGGTAGGCCTGAGTCTAAGTCCACTGAGTATTAACTTAGGAGTGGAGGTTAGTCAACGCATAAAAGAATAGTAATAAAGATAATTCTTTCATTTAGTAGAAGCTTTGAAAAACATGGATTATTTTTGTTTGTTTAGCTTGTCAGTCTTCTTTGTAATGACAGAATGAGAGGCTAAAGGACACTAAAATTTAAAAAAATCACCAATTCAAGAAATCACACTAAAATGCAATGACTTATTTTTTACATTCTAAGGTGTGAATATTTCGGTATTTCTTGCATTTAATTACACTGTTTTAAATTATCTTATTTCAGACAGATGTGGACCAGATGTCTTCAAAATATTTGTTTTTTCATTTATAATTCAGAATTTAAACTTATTTTCTATATTTCAGAGAAATAGTTATATATCAGCAATTGAATTTCTCATTTACCAACTAATTATGTAAAATAAATCTGTAAATTGATCAAACTGCTATATGAAATACGAAAATTATATCATTCAGGAAATCTCATGAAAAATGACATCTGCAACCCTAAATGTGTTAATTCACAATTCAGTCAATATTTTCAGTATCAAGAATTAAAACAAATGCATCTTCTGATTAACATTTTAAAACGGCAGTATAATCTCCTGGAATTGTAAGATCTTATAGAATTAGAGTTCTGTAACAATTTATTTTAAGCTCTCAGTTTGATTTGCTTCAAATAATAAAGAATGCAGTGGCAAAATATTCATTGCTTTTTAAGATGATGGGTATTACACACATGTACCATTGGGAAGTTTTTGGGTAATTCTCACATATACTACTGCTGTGGGCAAGAAAAAAGACTCAAAACAGTTTAAAGTAAAGAATACACCATATGTTATCTTCAACCATATCAATCAAATAGCTGCCACCTAACCTGTAATATATGTTATTTTACTCTGACTCTCTTGGAAATATGTAGATGAAAAGAATGGAAACAATATAACATAATATATTTTAAGGAGGGAGTGACACCACAGGGAAATCTAGCCACTCAATTCTCTAAATTTTTCATTTTGAGTTCCAAAAATTTTGGCTATGGGTCCCTGAGAGAATATCTATTCTAAATATTTCCTGCTGCTTGTTTGTTGGTTGGTTGGTTTGTTTTGTATTAAAGTAAAAGTAGATGTGGCTTGGGCTTGGAAGGAGGTTTAATTGGGTAGAAGTTGTAGTTCTTAAAAGATTCCCATGTGAGTATTTTCAAAGCAGCAGGCTTCATGAACCTATATTTTCAGTGTTTCTATACAAGATAAATGCATGACAATCCTACTGTATTCTTAAGATATTTTTTATAGGTGGACAAAAGCTTTCATATTCAATAGTCACTTTGCATAAGAACACAAAAGAGATTTGCATGAATCTCCTCTCTTTTTGTTTAAACTATAATATATGGATGAATGTAAGGTGAGATTCTTCTTCCACATAATTATCCCTCAGAAAAAGAGGCATCTTATCTAAAGTCCTTATAAAGTCTCTCATGATACCAGGCACTCTCTCAATTACTTTATTTTGAACAAAGTACAGTTTAGGGAAATAGCATTAACCTTAGACGCCAACTGATGAGAATTTTGGATAGTTTTAGCAGTCATTCGCTTGATGGGACTGGTAAAAACAGAAGCCAAGGGATTTAATACTGAGTTAGTAATTATTTTGGGAGACATGACCTAAAAATTCAAAGTGTTTTTGAAAACAAGTATTTTAAAGATCACTAAAAAAAGTAATAGAGTAAGTGGTTACTGGAGACTATGGGTAGTAAGTGGGTTTTTATAGCCAGAGAAAAGATTTCCAGTGATGGCATCATACGGTTTCACAATCTCGCACCCCAAACCGCTTAGACTGAATTCCAGATGACAGGTGGCGGAAACATGCCAACTGCCTGAAAAGGTGGTACCATTCTGATGTCAAGAATGCATGGGAGGGGGAGTTGGACTAAAACTACATCATAAACTATAAGGTTGAGAAAAGAGCAATACTTCTAAAAATATTCTACATGATATATGCTAATATATAAAGTATTATCTATGTCTAAATTAGTAGATTATATATTATAAGTATGTACTTACAAGTATGTAATATGTACATATTATAAGTATGAACTTGGCTAGTTCATCTATGTCCCTCAAAGTTTACATAGTCAATTTAGCTGAAAATTTTTCTCGGTTTTCTCTTTAGACAAATGGGAAATTGCCTACTATTCAGAGAATCATTAAAGATGTGCACAAATATTCAGCCACAGACATATATCAAGGCACGGATATATCAATGACAGAGCTCAAAATATTTTGTCAAGAGAGGAACTCACTGCAGATATCCAACGGTTCATCCATGGATCTTATCCTAGCACCCATAATATTAATGAACCCATTTAGCAGAGAATGTGAATCTGTCTTAAATTCCTTTCTAAGAAATCTAAAGTGAAGTTCTCATACTTACGATTTTAGCATAAAGCATGAAATACAGGATGAGGGATTAAAAAATAACATATTGGGCTTCCCTGATGGTGCAGTGGTTAAGAATCTGCCTGCCAATGCAGGGGACACGGGTTCGAGCGCTGGTCCAGGAAGATCCTACATGCCGCGGAGCAACTAAGCCCGTGTGCCACAACTACCGAGCCTGTGCTCTAGAGCCCACGAGCCACAACTACTGAGCCCACATGCCACAACTACTGAAGCCCACGCGCTTAGAGTCTGTGCTCTGAAACAAGAGGAGCCACCGCAATGAGAAGCCCGTGCACTGCAAGAAGAGTAGCCCCCACTCGCTGCAACCAGAGAAAGTCCGCGCGCAGCAATGAAGACCCAACTCAGCCAAAAATAAATAAATAAATAAAAATTAAAAAATAAAAATAACATATCGAATGCCCCTTTTTGTCAACAGCTGTCAGGATTAAACACACATTTAATGGTATCGTCAATTCTTTATAACCACATTTGTAGACTTATCGGCTCCTAAACTCTCTTCTTCTGCTCTCATCAATTGCTGGTAGGGATGTAAACTGCAACAATATTTTAGAGGGCAATTTGGTAATGTACATAATAAGCCTTAAATTGTATATAACTTTTGCCACAGTAATTCCAATTTAGAAAAGTTACCCTATGAAATAATTAAAGAGGTGCACAGAAATTCAGCCAGAGTATGTTCATAACAGCATTGTTTATAATAGCAACCACCTGTAAACAACATAATGGCATGATAAAGAAATATACTTTGACACATACATATGATACAATACCCTGCAGCCATGAAATAATTTTGTAGAAGTATATTTTTGACATGGAAATATATTCAAGAAATACTGTTAAGTAAAAGGGAGGTGACAGAGCAATACGTATTTTATGATCTATTTTTGTAAGACAAATGGATGTATGTGCCTAGAAAAAAGTCTGGGGTGAACTATACCAAAATGTTTACAGGGTTTATCTGTAGGGGCTACATTATAAATGTTTCTCTTTTTCTTTTACATGTTTTCTATCATTCCTTTAATAAATATTTTTTATGTCAATCATTTTAATGCTTTAAGGAACCACCTCTAACATTCTGCCATAAAACTGTATTCATAAGGATTTTTGCTTAACTTTGTAGCATTTTTAATATTTATAGTGGCATAATTCCTCATTTACTGTGACACTTCTAGATTTGACAGCTGCCCATCAAGCAAACTTGATTCGTCATAAAACATTCTAGAAGATGAGTCAGAGTCCAAGTCTCCCAACAATTCCCACATTCTTGACTAGGTAAGAATGAAACAGTCTGGCTGGGAACTCATTCCTGTGCAGCCCAACTATGGCAGAAGAGACCAGAGCAGAATATTTCAGGCTTACTGGAAGCAGCAGATATAGCAAGAACAGCTTTTATTCCCAAATATTATTCAGAACATTTGAAAAGCATAAACTGTTTCCATGTGTTTTTTCTTCCTATATCTGTTCTCTCTCTGTCGCCTTTCCCGTTTAGTTTTTTAGAGCTAAATTTCTTCTTATTCCTCACTTAACATTCATTCAGTAAATATTTATTGAGGATTGCTAAGCTTCTCCATACTTGTCACTTATACTCAACTGTTACCCTTTCCTGTTTTCCCACATAACTTTATACTTATTGAATGCAATCACTTTGATCTAGTTCCTTGCCTTGCCTGGGTAGAAACCTGGCTCTTTTCAGATGCCGTAACTTTCCCAGCAGCACATCACTCTGGATTGAGAGGTCCATGAGGGAAAGATAAGTGATGCCTGCTTTATTCACTACTAAGTACCCAGTGCCTTGCGAGTGGAAGACATTCCTTGTGTTCATCAATATTCGGTTCTTCTTTTTTTCTGGGCACATGAAAGACTCCACGTTCATCCCCTTGAAGTAGGAGAGGCCACAGGACCAGTTCTGACCAATGGATTGCAAGCTGATTGATGTGTGTCACTTCCAGGTAGAAATTTCTAAGAGCAGTTCTGGACAGCACTTTCTCTGTTGTAGTGATCCTTGCAGAGGTCTTGTATTAAGATGGTTAGGTTAAAAGAGTGAAGTGGTCTGGACAGCTACATGGAGAAGAGTTGCCCAATAAAGCCATCTAAACATGCAGCAGACTTTGAGTTGGTGAGAGAATTAAACTTCTGCTGTGTTTAAGCAACTGAGATTAGGGGGTCTTTATTACTACAGCATAAGGTGGCCTATGCTGACTAATACATTATCTGTGGCGTAAAATTAGCTGCTCTAAAAATATTTGTTGAATGAATAAAGGTGTAGGAAAAATAAATTACATTTATAGAGCTCCTGCTATGTGCAGGATCCCATACTAGGCACCTAATGATAATCTTAATTAAGCCTCTCAACCAAGTGGTCATAGAAATATAACTATTCCTTCATTTAAGATCACACAGAAGAGACTGAGTCTGCATTTGAAATCAGGTCTCATCACTCTAAAGTCATATTCTTTCTTCCGTACAGTCTTTGACTTTTCTATTTCTTTCTTCCTACATATAATGAGAAGAAAAAGAGAGTTGGTACCTTCAGTCCCTGGTTTTGTTTCCAGATCATTAAGCGATGGACGTGTCTTAGACTGCTACTTGAGGTTAAAACCCATTGGATAAGAGATGGCAATAAGAATAACGGGAAGTAATATGGAATTATATGATCTCTCAACACCATGGTTTCAAATTTCTTCACCTTTTCTGATACCCTGCTAACCTCCAGCTTTGCTTCCTCATTATGAAGTACCACGTTACTTCCAAATTCAGTGATGTGTTCTTTATTCCAAAACATAACGCTTCTATTTACCAGCTTGTGTTAGTTGTTATGATCACTTACTTCTCTATTATCCTTTCTAGGACCATAAACCCTTCACTTCCCTCTATATGCCTGACAACAATTATCAGTTTGGGTTTCCTGCCACAGGTGCTGCTTCTGCTTTTAAAATGGTGCTTCGAATAGAATTCAACCCATAGTCTTATGAGCCATCAACTTCTCAGCCTCTCCTCCATCTGATATTACCAGTGTCTGTCTTCCTCTAACTCCAGCAGCCCTCCCCACCATCATTTCCTTACAGGAGACTAAAACCAACAATACCCACTGTGGCTTTCTCTGAATGTTGTTCATCCTGCATTCTGCCCTTTAACTTTACTTTCAGAGGGAGAGTGAAGGGTACAGTTCAGAGAGAAGTGGCTCTGCCACTGATCAGCAATATGACTACTTGTATGTTATATAACCTCACATAGCCTCAGTTTCTTCATCGTTAGAATGGGGTAATGATAAAACCTACATTTAAAATGTTAGTTGTTAGACATATATACACTAACTAATATGTATAAAATAGATACTAATGAGAACCTGCTGTATAGCACAGGGAACTCTGCTTCACTTTGTTGTACAGCAGAAACTAACACAACACTGTAAAACAACTATACCCCAATTAAAAAAATAAATAAATAAAATAAAATGCTAGTTGTTAGGGATGAAGAAATGCTTGGCACCCTGCAGATACACAATAAACTCTCATTCGCTTCATCTTTGGTATTTGTGGTATTTTAATATTTTAGAAATGTTAACCAATTTATTCCATTTCCCTTCTACCTGAACACATTCAAGAAACTAAGATGTTTTATGTTCGTTGCTTCAAGGAAGGCTTGAGACAGGGTAAAAGCCCCCCAACCTCTACCAAAAAGAGGGGCAGTCTTCTTTGTTGGTCACAGAAGCAAAAGCCCTTGTAGAAATGGTAAGGACTTCAGATAGGTACAAGTATTTAAGCAAAATGCTATGTGACAGTAGCATACACCCTCCCACAATGTGTCACTGTTCCACCTCTAGACAAGAAACACGGAGGACTGATGGGGGAAAGTTGAGGAAAACAGAACTGTGAGAGTCCCTGAGGCCATGAACTACACTTCCTGGGTTAGAAGCCGAGGAAGAAGCATGACTCCAGAGAGTGAATGTCTGAGGGTATGTATCTGGGCACACAGTACTAGCGACATTCATGAGAGATTCCCGAGCCATGGTAGGCATAAATGTGGAACCATGGTTTCCTTGAGTGTCATGGAAGAGTCACAGGACTGCTGGCAGACTGATAAAAGCAAAGGATCCCTCAGCAGTGGCCTGGGAGGAATAAGGACCAGGAAAATGGAAAACAGAGAATCTTGAACGGCTTGAGCTTTCCATCACCATACTGAAATGGGCCATTGCACAGAAATTAAGTCATAGAAAAATAAAATTCTAATTTATGCATATCAGGGTTTCATGCCATCTGCACATTCATATTCTCATCTTTCCTTTTAATAGCAGAGGGAGAGATATCTGCCTTTCCAAATTCAAAGTCTATTAGAGCTCTAGATCTTCTACCTTGTCTCTTTGAGAAATCTGTGTTCTCATGGTCAGTTTCCTTCCTAAAGCCTGTGATCCTATCCCCTCCTCCACAATTTCTTCATGTATGTCTTGGGCATTTTTAAGTTATCCTTTTTACCTGACACCATTTATCGATGACAGTAGTTCTAATAATATACTATTTCTAGGTGACTTTTCACAGATCCTTTCATCTTAGTACTATATCCCTCCTTTCTTACCTCCTGTGTCTTTCCTACAACTTTCCTCCCATTCTTTAATTCTGTTGGGTGAAAATGCTCTCTAACAATACTAATTCCCACCTATGCCCCCCTTCATTCTCATCTTCTTGTATTTTCTCCTACATTTGACACCACTGACCATCTTCTGCTTTCTTAGAAGCAATCCTTGCTTGGTTTCCAAATAGTGTATTTAGACTACAACCTAATGACCTAATGGCCAATTACATCTTCCCACTCATTTCATCCAGCAGGCCACCCAGTGAAAACGATATTCAATGAATCATTTTTCCCACTAGGTCTCACAACATGATCTCCTTTTAAATCTCCCCACTGCTAAAAGCTTAGACCCCCCAGGTTGTTTCTCTTCAACAGTGATTCCCACTCTTCCCAGATATTGTATACAGTAATTTCACTCAGCTCTCTAACTTGTCAATGAGCTCTCTTTCTCTACAACTTTCGCCAGGAAGCCAATAGAAACCCATGACTCAAATAACTGGTAGGCCATGAAGTGTCTCAATTAAGATGAATTGGGTCTTCCCCACCCTTAGGATGTTACTTAGGCAGCAGCTACTGTTGCACATACTTTTAAAGCATCACAATGTATGTAATTACTTCCTCTCAGACCTGGGAGGTCCTATGGAACTAAGCTCTTTCCCCAGTTCATTACTAAGTCCTTCTGTTTCCCTCTGTAATAAAGTTTCTCCTTGTCAAATGTGGTGATCTGGGCTGTAATTTGAAACTGACAAATCATTTAGATTTTCTTTTGTATTATAACACTTCCCTCCAAGAGATGTGTAGAAAATACATTCAGAACTGCTTGCTGGTTATCCTGAGAGCTACTCCTGTAGTCCATCTCCTAGAGTGAGAAACTTGTCTAAGGGAGAAGCCTAGGAAATTCTTTGACATCACTGAGAATTGTTGTGTTTTTACTTCTCATATAGGAAGATGCATGATTTTTGTTTCCTGTTTTACCCTGACTGCCAGGAAGCTTACAGTCAGGTTTTCCCATGCTTAATCTCAGCATCTGTCAGATGGAAATAACAGTACCGAGAATACAAGAATAGAAATTTAAAAACTCACTGGATGGGCTCAATAGTAGAAAGGATATTGCAGAGAATAGAATCAGTGTTCTTGAGGTGAACAGAATTTACTCACTGTGAACAAGAGAGAAAATAGACAAAAATATAAAATAAGAAAGAACCGAACTTCAGGGACCTGTGGGACAGGAACAGAAGACTCAACATTTTGTAACATCACAGTTCCAGGAGGGGACTCTGTATGATTTCTTACAACTGTATGTGAATCTACAATTATTCCAATACAAATTTCAATGAAAAAAATGCATGCTCAATGTAATAAAATAAAAATAATTCTGAAATATATGCAGTATGCACTGAAAGCCCCTATTTCTTACCCCTCCTGATTCTACTCCTCATATGTAACCACTACTAACAACTGTTTGGTGAGTAGGTTTCCTGACCTATTTCTATGCACATGCACAAATATATATTTGTGTGAGTGTATTTTTATATACTTTCCTTACTTTATAAATATGAGATCATTATCAGTCATTCTGCACTTTCCATTTTCACTAAATACATCATAGACATCTATCTACATCAGTGCATATAAATATCTCATTTAATAATGTTTGCCTAATATTTCACAATTTAAAGTAAATCCTCCTACTAGTGGACATTTAAGTTGGTTCCAACTTACTGATGTTTCAAACAATACTTAAAGTGACATCTGGTTCTTTTTATAACATTCAAATTTCTCTTTTGTAGAATCCTTATTCATTCTTGTTTTTTCCTCCTACCCTGCAAATGTAGCCATCTGAAATCTCTAACGAAGATCTATTTCTCCTGTCCTACAATGTTTACCTGCCTTTTGGAACTATCCTACTTTCAAAGATTCACCTACTCACTCTGCTATTTTGTAAGTTCCATGAGGGCAGAGCTCATGCCTTTGTTTACCCTGTATTCTCCATGTGTAGAACTAGGCCTGGCATACAGTTTAAAAAGTTATTATTCTGAACGGACTCCAAATCTAGATCACCTCTCATGAATCTATTCTTTTTATCCCCACCTATTATAAATTATTTTTTTTTACTATTTATATAATGAGGTGAATACACAGAGTCTTCACTTGGCTCTTCCAATGACAACTCATCTATAATACTTAAAAACTAAGCTGTTAAAAAACAAACAAACAAACAAACAAACAAACAAAAAAAACCTAAGCTGTTGCCTTGTCGAACACAGCATTAATGACCTAGCTCCTCTCGGGTACTGACACATCCTCATCCTCCCAATATTCCAGGACTCAAGCCTGACACATTCTGAACACAAGGAGGCTGCTTCTAAGTTGTCCTGCTAATCAACTCATTACCAACCTTACTATTATCCCCTACGTAGATAATTTAAGATTGCTTGATAATTTCCATTTCTATGGTACAATGTTATCCCTTCACACCTTGACAACACCACTGAGCTTCAAACTCTCCCTCTGCCAATTCAGCTTCCAGAAAAACTCTTACATTATCCTCTTCTATGTGATTTTCCTTATATATCTCTTCTCTGAAATGCATACTAAAAACCCACTAAATTGAAATTAAGCCACCCTATCCAACATTCAAATATTTCAATCAACTCATTCCCTCAGATGACTGTTGATACTCATATTCATTCTCATCCTCTTCCTGTCTCTGTGCTATTTTCCATCCACAGCTCTTGTGTCTATAATTCCTGAATCTGGAACACACTCTCCCCTCCTCTCTGCCACTCTTTGCCCATTGCCTCTTTCACTGACTTTGAGTTTATTGTTACTAGTAGTCATCCCTGTGAAATCCCATCTCACTCTGAATCCCTTCAAGAACATTCCCAAGTTACTGATGATTCCATGAATGTGTTCTTTTACATTATTTCATATTTATTTGTATGTTGTCCTCTTATGATTCGTCTGAAATCCCTACCACAACAGTGAAACCCTTTGACTCCAGAAGTTGGTGGGCACTCAAAATATGATTTTGGAGTGAGTGAATAATAGCTCTGTCATGGCTGAATAGAGACAGTTATATTTTTTAGATTACAGTAGGATAGGTCTATGAACTGACATGAAGGATCATTTTTTTTTTTAATGGACAATTAAACATGGCCTGGATTATTAGATGCCATTCATCCAAATGAATTTCAATTCTTAATAACAGGTTTTCATATTCAGTTGTGGACATTTTGTCACATCTAGAAATGACAAGGTCTTCAATCATATGGGAAAGAATCTTAACTTGAAGAGAAAATTCCACTCCAAAACTTCCTTCTGATTTGAAAAATGTTAAAGTAGAAATGGGCAAAGTGACTCATAAAAAATCCTTTCAATGGGAAGAAAAATGCTAAAATTCTGTTCATTTTATGTATTTCATTTTATTTCTAGATCCAAATGAGACTGCTGTGTTTCTTTGGCTGACACAGAGATCTCCTAGAAGAGACATCTCCCTTACTAAGCAGCAACTGCTAAGCATACCAGATTGTCATGGCAATGACTGTGGAAAAGGAGGAACACAGTATGGGATGTCTGTTCTATAAAGACCTGCTCAAAATGACGTGTTCTTGTTACTACATATGTTGCATTTTTTCATTTTATAAACAGTATTAATTATGTATCTCCTCTCTTCTCCTACATTCTCATAAATGAAATAAATCTGCATTATTCTACTTAGTCCCTTTCACAATAACATAAAAGAAAAAAGTTCACCCCCAAATTTCATTACCCAGTCTTTTTGGCTTATTATTTAAAGGTATTAAGAACTACTCACATTAGGTACCAAAGATAGACTAATCATTCATATGGAAAAGGATAAAAGATTCTGAATATTGTAATAGCATCACATGCTATAAATTAACTATAATGCTCAAGAAATGGTTCTTCAGAATGAGAAGCCTCATGAACCAAAGTCTTAATTAATTAAATTTACTTATTACTAGGATGTATCAGAAAAATTTATTTCTGGTAAAAAATGGATAACAAAGAAGAGTCGAGTATGTTAGATAGTGTATTTGGTGAGAGATCTTTTTGACTAAATAGTTTGCTTTAGAGGTGTATGTAAACCCCCCAAAAAAGAAGAAGCTTATTGAAAGCTAATAATAATCAATTCATCTATAACTATAGTTCTAATGGTGTGTTTTATCAGAATGAATGATGTAAAATAGTTTACATGGACGATACAGCCTAGTGAAAGGAGGGTTAAAATCCTAGTTCTGATATTTAGTAGCTGTAATCCAGGGCAAATTACTAAACCTGTCTGAGATTTAATTTCCTCATCTGTAACAATCTGGCTAATAAGAGTTCAAAGAGCTGCTGAGGGGATTAACTGAGATGATGTATATGAAACAATTTTCAGTGCCTGGCAAACAGAAAATACTCAATAAAGGATGGTGGTTGTTATAATTATTGTAATCATCATTGTTTTATTCTTCATTTATAGAACTGGGAATTTAAGAATATTCTAGTGAGTTTGATAGCCACCATAATTGGGCAAAAAATAAAGTTTGCTATACTTTACAATCAGTTAATTTATAGTATAAGCGGAATGTGCCATTATTGAGCTTTTCATAGAGTTACAAATGTGATTTAAAGCACAGTTTGTGTTTGTGTATAAAGGCACACATGTCCTTAACTGAATTTTTCTTCTCAGACTGTATCCCTAGTTCTGTCAAGTGCCACCATTAATCTCATCACCCAATCCACAATTAGTCCAGACACCCTCACATCAACAATCAATCCCTGAACCAACTCCTTATTATCACCCAAGTATGTTTTTCCTTTCTTGATATAGTTCAGATGCTCATCATTCCTTCCAAACTATTATAACATCATATCAAATCACTGTCCTAAATAATTACAACTGAGATCAGGGGAGTCAATTGTCATTCCCCCCTTCTCCACTTGGACATTACCCAAAGGCAACAAGGAGAACTGGAAATAGAGTGCAAATGTAATCTTCCACAACAATAAGACATCAACCCCCCGAACCACACAATAGATGGAGAAGCTGCCAAAAATAATGAGGATCAAAAAGGCGGACAGGTGGAAGTGAAATGGAGGATATCCTCTGATTCTCAGGGACAGCTGGTAGAAGGCACTTCTCCAAGGTGAAGAGTGTGCTGTGAGTGCAAGACCAAAATCCCTCCTTAGCAAGACATCAACAGGGCTTGTGGGCTGCTGGTGCTAAGGGTTTCCTGAGCCTGGTTCAGTCCTGAGAAGCAGAGAATAAAGTGCTAAGTAAGAGATCAGACAGAGAAGGCAGTTTTGCAAGAAGTAGTCTGTTTGACAATCATCTTTTCTGGGAGGATTACAGAAATACATTGGCTGGTACATGAAACAATTTTTTTCCTGACATTCATTTTTTTTATGTATTAGAATGGCGCTGGAAGTTGAATTTCCCATGAACATCCTAAAATAAAGGGAACCTTTTAAAAAGGTAAACATTAAAAAACCTGTTCCTTCTGTTTTAGACTCAGATTTTATGGACTTCATTTTTAAAAAATGAAGTCTGTATCATACTTTCCAAATGAGAACTTACCCAAAGATTCAGTAGTATGTGTATATTCAGTTATGACAATATTTTCATTTAGGAAAAAGTTCACCCATATTCTAGAGAGCAGTATGTATTTGAGATCAAAATTGAAGAATTAATTTTTCATTTTTTTGCATAGAGTTTCTTCAATATTCTAATTTGGCTTTATATGATTATGTTTTAATACTTTTTCACAGTTATTTAAACTTAAAAGTTAACTTATATATTAGTATATTTTAGACTTCAGAAGTATTAAAATGATGGACAATTTTAACCATTCAGGTCAAAGAAAGAAGTCAGTGGTTTTATATCTTTGATGCATTTACAGGACAGATATGTAATAAATGCCTCTTAGGTGTTTTCATCTGTAAATTGGACTTGCAATATAAAACCCACCAAGGAAAGGTTATAAAGGGGTCTTTTCTTTACTTGAATATCAATTACCTTTAGAAAGAATGCCAAGCAGACCAGCTTTATATTCAAAATGATGCATAACAAAACATTGTGGTTGGTTCTAGGGTCCAAGTGTATTATTTAAAGTATAAAAATTCAGAACAACAAAAAATCTCTCATCTAGTGTAAGTTTTTGGTCTTAGGACAAGAATATCGTTGTCTCTGAAGTCAGGAATTTATTCGATGAAGGCGAACTAGGCACCCCTGTGCGCCAGACAGAACTTACACAAGGCACTGGGATGCAAGTATGACTAAAGAGAACAGGAGACCCAACCCTCAAGGAGTCTAAGTTCCAGTCAAGGAGAGAGCCTGTTCCCCTGTGCTGTGATCTGAGAGATAAGAAGGAAAGTCCATTGTCCACAAAGCTCATCTGTGACTGTTAATGCCTGAAGTTCCCTAAGCCTGGAGCCTTTGACATATCTTGGTTGTACAGTTTTAACAAAGTACCTGTTCACAGAAGGTTGGTACTAAATATTATTTGATGGCTGGATGGTTAGATGAATAAGCAAAAATTCCCTTTTTGTGTTTCATTTTGGAGAAGCAGGTAAACAAGCAACCTCTTTAAAACACAAATATCCCTGAGGAGATAAGACATCAAGATATTAGCAAGTATGTACATGTTAGTGGGATTTAATTTAAAATTATATGTGTGTATCTTGTATTCTTTGTGGATTAATATATTGCAACAGATTACTAAGAGTATATAAACTGGATGGTTAAAACAGGAAGGTCAAGAAGACGAGATTTTGAAATGTGAAGAACACATAGGGAAGGTTAGAATTGTGTGAAATAGCAAACAAAAGGAAATTTGGGGTGCCTAGGTGAGAGCTAAATGGCTCATGCTAGGAGGAGGGTAAATAGTACACAGAAGTAAGATGGGGCGGTGCCTGCTATGGAAAAACTTCCCCATTTCACATTTGCTGGAGGCCGGCTCCTAAAATAAGGATTAGGTATGCAACAGGTAAAGCTTTTAAAATGGCCTCCAAACCTAAATGTCCATCGAGAGATGAATGGATAAAGAAGATGTGGTGCATATATACAATGGAATACTACTCAGCCATAAAAAGGAACGAAATAGTGCCATTTGCAGAGACGTGGATGGACCTAGAGACTGTCATACAGAGTGAAATAAGCCAGAAAGTGAAAAACAAATATCATATGATATCGCTTATATGTGGAATCTAGAAAAATGGTAGAAATGAACTTATTTGCAAAGCAGAAATAGAGTCACAGATGTAGAGAACAAACTTATGGTTACCAAGGGGGAAGGGGAGGGTGGGATGAATTGGGAGATTGGGATTGACATATATACACTACTATGTATAAAATAGATAACTAATGAGAACCTATTGTATAGCACAGGGAACTCTACTCAGTGCTCTGTGGTGACATAAATGGGAAGGAAATCTTAAAAAGAGCGGATATGTGTATATGTATAACTGATTCACTTTGCTGTACAGCAAGAAACTAACACAACATTGTAAAGCTTCAATAAAATTACTTTAATTTATTTAATAAAATAAAAATTAATTTAAAAAATACTTGAAAAAAAATACAATATAATATGCAGGTAAAGTAAAATAAAATAGCCTCCAGTTCAGAAGTTCTGGGCTCTGACACAAGAGAAGACCAGAGCTTTCTAGGACCTCAGGTAGGACTGCGGGTGTCAAGCTGCTATCCACCAACTTCATTCTAGCCTAGGGGGCAGCCTCATACACAAGGGATGGAGGGATGGAGGGATCGTGTCCACCAGACTGTTCACCTCAATGTAGACTTACAAATGGACACAAGAAGAAAAGCACTATGGCCAGTTCTGGCTGAGTCTTTCTGGCTCCCTGAGTTCAAGTTCACATCCAGTTTAGTTCAGTGTTCTTTCTTGCCACACATGTGGGTCAGGAGCTGAGGAGTACTGTGTCTAATGGAATCCCTCTTTCAATTACCCTTACTTCCTCGGTGAAGCGTTGCCTGACTTTTCCAGGCAAAATTAGTTGCTTCCTCTTCTGGGTTTTCACTTATTATGTTGTAGTGCAATTATCTGGGAGCTCTCTGAGGCAGGGGGTCTCAAAAGAAGCCCTATCAATACATGTGTAGAAGGATAATATTTGAAGTATTAATCAATGTGCTTAATAGGCTTCCTCCCTCGGTATTTCCTACTTTGCAAATCTGCTCCTCCCCCACCCCCTGGCAATAAGGATGTTCTAGTCTTTGCCCTTAAGGTAGGGTTATTAGGCAGAAATGCAGAGAGAAGGCAAACAATGGTTAATTCTTGATTTCCACATCAAAATTCTGAGGCTGAGGTCTAATCAATAATTTTGGAGAATAATACTAAGTAGGTTTCTCTCAACACTCTCCCTACACTGCCACCCCCCAGCCCCCCAGCCCAAAAATCTAAGGATGGGCTAAGGGAGGCACGTTGGAGAGAACAGAGACAAGGTTGAGTGGATTCCAGGGCTGAAAACTGGGGTAAACAGGGTGACAGAGAGCCTGTTTGTTGGGAGAGTGACCCTGGTCGTGTGCCTTTTCCTCTAGAAACCAGCAGCTTTGCAGCAGCTCCTGTGGCCAGCACAATATGGGATCAACTGAGGAAAATAAACAGCCTGGGTCCGGGAAGACTACAAGGAGATTTGCTGAGTTTTCTGAGGTCCAGAAGTGGAATGGGAGAGCAACCAAAAATTCCAAAAACCCTGAGTAAGAGAAAGAAGTTTCCAGACAGCCAGCGGGACACAGGTGGCACTGCATTACACTGAGAGGCCCCTGCAGTGCACACAGGGTGAACAACTCAGCGTACAGGCAGATGGGAACTAAACGTACTAGACACCAGCTCTGTGGGGTGACCACCAAGAACCAGACCGGACAATATTCCTTTCAAAGGATGCCAATGTGGCCATGTGCCCATTGAGACCAAGCTTTCTCCACTGACGTTCCTAAGCATCCTTAGAACTTAAGTGCTACTTGAAGGAGAAAGAAGGGAGAACTTAAATTTTACTGAATTGTCATAAATCCACTGAGAGAATCCTGACGTAACAGAGTTGAGTTATAGGGAAGCAAAGATTAATAATAAGAGCATAAACTTATACAGCCCTTATATGGATCAGGAACTATTCTAAGACCACTGGATGGATAAAATCGTTGCCTCCTCACAACAACTCTGTGAGGTAGGTAACATTCTTCCACATAATTTATAGACGAAGAAACTGACGCTTTGCAAGTTCCCAAAGTGGCCCAGTGGTAAAGGGCAGACCTGGGATTCGAACTAGGCAGTCTGTGTTCACAAATTACAACCTGGTGTACGTGGGCACTGGGGATGCCAACTTCCTTGCCCCTTGTAAACATGTACTGAATGTGTAAATAAATCAATGAGGGAATGCTTATATCTTGGATTCCTTTTACTTAGGACTATAGTTCAAGTTCATTTAACATGGCTCTTTTACAAATGGCTAAATTACAAATTTAAGTTCTTTCATCTAAAAGGGAAATATTATTGTAATATATATTTTTGTTATTTTTTTGTTCAAGTATAGTTGATTTACAGTATTATATTACTTTCAGGTGTACAACATAGTGAGTCAACATTTTTATAGATGACACTCCATTTAAAGTTATTATAAAACACTGGCTATATTCCCTGTGCTGTACATTACATCCTTGTATCTTATTTATTTTATACATAGTAGTTTGTATGTA
Organism: Balaenoptera acutorostrata; assembly: GCF_949987535.1. Classification (NCBI taxonomy): domain Eukaryota; kingdom Metazoa; phylum Chordata; class Mammalia; order Artiodactyla; family Balaenopteridae; genus Balaenoptera; species Balaenoptera acutorostrata. The sequence continues at coordinate 7,153,448 of NC_080071.1, forward strand.
ATATATTTTTTAAATAAATGCCTTGCACATAAACATTTTAGCTTAAGGAATGAATGGTGCTTGTTTTTGCTATTATTTTACTTAAGACATTCCTATTGACTCATCTTTCCCCAGCATAAATCAGATTTTGAGATATTCTGTTTTTATTTTTCCTTACCTCTTATTCACTTTATCTACTAAAAATACCTCTTATTCAGTCTTAGTGCTTTTTAATCCTTACCTAACTAACTAATCCACATGTTAAGAACTCTTCATTTCTAATATCTGTCTACTATATTATATAAAGAATGCTCAACATTTTTTTTTTTTAAATTTTGTTTGGCCACACCATGCGGCATGTGGGATCTTAGTCTGCTGACCAGGGATGGAACCCATGCCCGCTGCACTGGGAGCACGGAGTCTTAACCACTGGACTGCCAGGGAAGTCCCTATGATAGATTTCTTAATGTAATAAATATCCATTTATAAAACTATCTGGTGGTAATCATAAAGCTAAAACACCAATAAGCTTAACCATATAAAGCTTTGTTTTATTTAAGTTCCAAAGCGTGTGCAAGATAAATAGAGCCCCAAGGAGAGTGGTTTATGTAAGACAAAAGGGAACACGCCCCTCCCAAAACACCCGCTTCCTTCAGTCATCAGCTCTCCATTGTCAGGTCAGAGAAAACCTGACCTGACCCTTAGAGGATGGTGATGATTTAGACAGATACGGAGGAGAAAGGACAGCACTGAAGTTAAGGAATAGAACAGGAGCAAAAGCACTGAGCTGGGGAAAAAGCAAGGTGAATGAACATATACTCCCTAATTCCTGGTTGGAGGGGTGTGTATACATACATACTCATAAACAGAGAGTATATGTGCTTATTTTTCAAGTACTCTTAAGATTTGACTGGAGAAGTGAGATGGGGCTGTACGTAGAGCAGGCTTGCTAAGTGGTGGCCATGTTTTGCCATCAGTAAGAGCTGAGGGCTGCCTGCACCTTCTGGAGGGGTGGTGCTCTCCAGCCTTCACAGTTCCCAGCTAGCCTTTTTTACTCATTAATGCTACCAGCTTGGTGACTGTAAGCCTGTAACTTTGTCATCTGAGAGCAGTGGTTCTCAATCTGGCACATTGCAAATCTTAGGAACTACTAAAAACACCAGTACTTGGGCTTCATCTCAGACCAACTGAATCAGAATCCCTCAGGGTGGGGCTTGCACTTAAGTATTGTCTTATGTGCAGGCAGGGTTGAGCACCACCATCCTATAAGGTCTTAACTGCTGGATTAAGGCAATTCCTTTTTCAAAAAAAAATTTCTGCAGATTAGTATTTCTCAATCTTGGCTGCACATTAGAGTTGACTGGGAGGCTTAAAAAAAAAAAAAAATTGATGCAAGGTTCCCACTCTCAGAAATTCAGGTTTAATTGGTATGAGGGGAACAGGCATTCTTAATTAAAAAAACAAGCAAAAAAACCCCCCACAACTCCTCATTTTAATGGGCAGCCAATGTTGAGATCAATGATGTGGTAAGTGAAAGCCACAGAAGGTCTCTGAGCAAAATGACATGAAGAAGGTTGGGATATTTACCCCACTTTGAACTGGAGGGTGCTAAGGTCAGAGAAGAGAAAATAAGAAGGTTATTATGATAGTCTAGGTTTACATTAATAAGGATTGAACCAGGGGTATGGTACGGCAGTAAGATGGAAAGGAAAGCATCCACGGGAGAGATATTGTGAAGATATATGCTGCTGTTGCAGAGTAGTAAAATTTCCCTTACAAATTTCACATTGGCCTTGAAATAAGTCTGAAACCTGACATCAAGCTACCTGGTCTAAAAAACGAACAACCTTAACTGAGAATTTAGTTTGAAGTAGTACTAGAGGCAACACACATCCCCTCTGGAGAAATCCAGATACAACTTGGGCAATCCTCAAAGAATTCCCTTTGGTAAAGTTCCGAAAAATGTGGCTTCACAGTCAAAAATCAAAAACATATAGGAAACAAGGCACCATGAGCAAAGAGAAAAAAGACAGCAGACCCATGAAGGTTTCAGATATCGGAATTATCAAACATGGAATATAAAAGTTGTATGTTTGAAGTGTTTAAAGAAATGAGAGACTAGGGGCTTCCCTGGTGGCACAGTGGTTGAGAATCTGCCTGCCAATGCAGGGGACACAGGTTCAAGCCCTGGTCTGGGAAGATGCCACATGCCGTGGAGCAACTAGGCCCGTGAGCCACAACTACTGAGCCTGCGCATCTGGAGTCTGTGCTCCGCAACAAGAGAGGCCGCTTTAGTGAGAGGCCCGCGCACCGTGATAAAGAGTGGCCCCTGCTTGCCGCAACTAGAGAAAGCCCTCGCACAGAAACAAAGACCCAACACAGCCATAATTAATTAATTAATTAATTAATTAATTTTTAAAAAGGCAACGACATATTTAAAAAAAAAGAAAGAAGAGACTAAATATATGAAGAGCAGGGGACTTTAAAAATGACCAAGCAGTATTGAAAAATTAACAAAAAGAAGTTTGAGTGATGTAAAATATAATGATTGAAATTAAGGAAGAATTAGTAAACTCAAAGATAAACCTAAAGAAAATATCCAGGATCCAGAATAAAAAGACATGGAAAACATGAAAGAAAGGGTAAGAAATAAGAGATGGTCAGAAAAATCAAGACACAGAATACTAAAAAAGAGAGAGAGAGAGAGAGAATGAGGCAGAGGCAATATTTGTAGATATAATTGTGAATATTTTCTAGAAGTGATGAAAGACATCAATTCAAAGATTTAAAAACTCTAACAAATCCCAAGTAAGCTTAAGAAAGAAATCCATTCCTACACATATGTGAAAGTGAAGCACACCAAAGACAAAGACAAGATCTTTAAAGTAGCTAGAGATTAAAGCCCGATTAAGTAACTTCTTGATAGCAAAATAAAGCCGAAAGAATGTAATCTTAACCTAGAATTGAATACTCAGAAAAGATATCCTTAAAGAACAAGAGAGAAATAAAAGATAATTTCAGATGAGTTTGCCATGAGCACTCTCTCACTAAAAGCAATTCTTTGGGCAGAAGGAAAGGTCTAATGTGCAAGAGGGAATAAGAGGCAAGGAAAGAGGTAAATGTATGGGTAAGTTTGTATATTAAAATCACTATGGTAATTACTGAAAAAATCAAAAATTAGTAGACAGGAATATGGAACGAAAGAAACATCAAGAATGGCAATTACTTTTGTATAGCAGATTTTTTCAGTGAGGTTTTTAAAACTTCCTCTTTTGTACATTTCTTTATTATTTAAAGTATTTATAATAAATGTGTAACATGTTTACAAAAAAGTTACATATCATTCTGTCTTTCCATTTCTCCTTTGTAATGCTTATCTCAGGCAAATTTTATTTGATTAATAGCTATTGAAGCCCCAAGCAGGCAAGGACTATATGTGTGAATTTTTCCTTACAGTTATATCCTCAATGCTTATTTCACTGCCTGGCATGTACTATATGCTCAAGAAGTATTGAATGAATGAATGAATGAATGAACGACTTCATACTGATTGCATACGCAGCTTTTATTAGGTTGAATAATGGCCCCCCAAAAGATCTCCACATTCTGGTCCTTGAAATTTGTGAATGTTACCTTATTTGGCAAAAAAGGACTTTGTAGATGTGATTAAGTCAAGGATGTTGAGATAGGGAGATTATCCTGGAATATCTGGGTGGGCCCTAAATGCAATCACATACGTCCTCATAAGAGGAAGGCAAAGGGAGATTTGATACAGACGAAGAGGAGAAGGCAGTGTGACCCCAGAGACAGAGAACAGAGACTAAGACTAAGGATTGCTGGTGGCCATTAGAGGCTGGAAGATGTAAGGAAGAGGGAAGGAGCCTTCTTCCTTAGACCCTCCAGAGGGAGTCAAGCTCTGCTAACATCCTGATTTTAGCCCAGTGATACCAATTTTTCACTTCTGGCCTCCAGAACTGTGATAGAATAGATTTCTCTTGTTTTAAGCTGTCAGTGGTGTGGTATTTTGTTATGGTAGCCATCGAAAACTAATAGAGATTTAAATGAAGAGGAACCAAACAAGACAACCATTTGGAGCTGCATGTAAGGGTCATTAATGTACCATTCATAAATGAGTGTAAAATAACTTAGGGGAAAAAAGCAGGAGTCAGAATTTCAGCATGTTATTTTTTAGAAAGTGGCAGGGACAATGAGATCTATGCAGGCATTATGTATCTGTCTCCCTTCCTAGACTCCGGACTTTTAGCGAGCAGAGGATTATGCCTTTCTTCTTGGATTCCTGGAAGCAAACTATCACATACCCGTTTGGTACCTGTTTGGGATAACAGACCCATTAGGATCATAGACTTTTTGCTGAAGACACCTGAAAGAATGCCCAGCATTAGGTTAATGAATAATGAGGAGATTTTAAACGTCCAGCCTACATTTCATTCCAATGACAGAGGATAACCGAGAGTTGACTATATCTAGTGCTTAGTACAGTGGCTGGTTTTAGAAAAAGTTCAAAAACATTTTTAAATGAGTGAATGAATCTAGGGAGGAAGAGTTAATAGGTGTTATCCTTAAATGTGATCTGCTTGTTTCTTAAAAAGTTAAATGTACATTTATCAGACAACTTAGTAATTCCACCCCTAGGTATCTACCCAAGGAAAATGAAAACATATGTGTAGACAAAGACTTTATGAAAATGTTCATAGGAGTATTATTCACAATAATCAAAGAAGTGGAAAGAGTCAAAATGTCTATTAAATGATGAATGAATAAACAAAATGTGTTATATCCATACAATGGAATATCACTCAGCCTTAGAAAGGAACAGACTACTGATACCTGTTACAACATGGACAAACCTCAAGAACATTGACCTAAGTGAAAGAAAGCATATGCAAAAGACCACCTAGTGTATGATTCCATTTATATAAAATGTCCAGAAAAGACAAATCTGTAGAGAGAGTAAGCACATCAGTGGTTTCCTGGAGTCGGGGTGGGAACAGAGATTGACTGCAAAGGGGCATGAGGATTCTTTCTGGGGTGATTCTAAAATTGGATTATGGTGATGGTTATGGAACTCTGTAAATCGATTAAAAATCATTAAGTTGTATTATTTTAAATGGATGGATTTTGTGATATATAAATTATATCCCATTAAAGCTGTTTCTTAAAAAAATTGTGTGTAAAATTTGACAATTATAAAGGTAGAAAGTGCCTTTTAGCAAATCATACCTTTAAAACTACGTAAGTCCTGCTCAAACAGCACTGCCATTCCTAAGTGAAGGCTCATGGCAGCCATCTTGTAAAAAACGGAAATAATTTGTGATATTGACACCTTGGGGGCTTGATGTAAGAGCCTCAAAAAACATTTTTCCATCCAGGTTTAGTAATACCCTAACAATCATAAAAATGTGAAGGGACATTTGGTAGCCTCTTATAAACTTCATTTACAAGGCAGATGCTGCTCCTTAGAAGTGTTTGCTCTGTAGCTTAATTCCATTTTTCTGTACAGTATGTACTTGTTTTGGGTAGGCTGAAAATGAAGACAAAAAAAGACGACTTTATTTAGCTGTTTCTTTTCTTTTCTTTTTCCAGGGAGTTAAGAAAAAATTGATTTTGACCGATAAGAGATGGTGGCAAAAGTGACAATTCTATGTGAGGGAATGAAGTACTCTGTATTATTTAGTAATAATAATAGCTAATGGTTATTAAGTGCTTATTCTCTAGCAGGAACTGTGGTAACTCATTTACATATATCATCTTCTTTAATCCTCAGAACAATCCTATAATGTACTCAACATTATTCTCATCATATAAAGAAGAAAACTGAAGTTAGAGAGTAGATAACTTGTCTGGTAACTGTGACACCAGGACTTGTAGAGAGACCAGACTTTACTACGCTGTAACTATCACTAGGCTACAACTGCTGTCCACAGAATCAGGATGAATTCAACGTTTAAAATCAGAAAACTTAAAAATGTGATTTATAAGACTTAAAATCCAACATATTTTTTAAATGTTTTATGGGAATCGAACATATCAATACTGATAACACCCACATTTCTATCTTCAGTCCTGACTGCTCACCTGAATAAAAGACTTGTATTTCTAGCTTCCAACTTGAAACCTCCCCTTGCATGTCTAAAAGATACCTCTCACTCAGTATGTTCAAATGCAAACTTTCTAAACCTTACCTTCCCCACCTCAGCAAACAGTACCTGCATTTATCCACTTAGGCCAAAATCTTTAAAATATATCCTGATTACTTCTTACAACATCCATTGCCACTACCCTAGGGAAACCACTATATTTACCTAGATTATTGTAATGGCTGTCTGTATCATTCAGGTAGGGTGGCTGCACTAAAAAATATGGATTAAAAAATGTATAATGGTGCATGTCAGAGTAGTAGGCAGGTGGGCAGATCAAAGGGCAGCCCTCTTTACTGGGGGTCAATCCAATGACCCAAGTCAAAAGAGGCACTGTCATCTTCAAGAAGTGCCTTCCGTGTCTGCCCCCTCAAAGGGAAAGAGAATGTGGCGGAATGTTGGTGGGACATTTTTATAGCCCAGGCCTGGAAGTGGTCCACATCACTTCTGCTTACATTTACTGGCTAAGACCAGTCACACAGCCACACCAAACTGCGGTGGAAGCTGGAAAATGTGGTCCAATTGTGTCCCCAAGAAAAAGAGAAAGACACGTTGGAGAAAAGTTAACAAGTCTCTTCCATACTGCCTTATTCTAGAACTCTGGCTCTCGGGTGGCAATTCTGAAATTGAGGAAAAAATTTCTCCTTTAAAAGAGTTCTTGTTAAAACCAAGGATCGGCCAGGGCAGATGAAAAGAGGCAGTTGTGTAAGGATCATGTCTAATTTCAGCCTTGAGAGGTGACACCTAAAGCAGAAATTTTATGCTAAATCAGATGATAAGTGGCAATCTACATGCTCCTAACAAAGGTTTACTAGAATGGTATTTTCTAAAGAAGTATCTGTGGGACCAGTTTCACTTATATAATAGGAAAACAATTTGGAGGAGGAGATGAAAATATACACTGAATCACAGAGAGATAATCAATTAAAGGAGAGATGTACATTTTTTTCTGACGGGAGGAGAAATGCCAACAAAAGTTCTAAACTAAGTTTCTGGAAGTCAATTATTTTCACATTAATAAGGACAGTTTATAGTATATGGTTAGAGGGAGGAGAAACAAAGTGATTTTGATTTTGATGTTGAAGGGACAGTATTTTAGGGGATATTGATGGTAAGCGCACCTTTTGGCTTTGGTTTATGTCCCACAGAGAAAGTTACCAGAAGTCAAAGAACTGGAAAGAAGTGATTTCAATGGAGGCAGTACAGTAATGAAGATAAAATAGGATTCTGGGCAATAAATCTTTTTCTACTCTGTAAATACCCCCTTTCAATATAAAGGCTCTTTAAAGAAATAAGAAAACAAAGCTTTCAGAAGGGGCTTGATACATTATTTATGAACTTATCAAGTGAAAAAAACACCCACTCAGACATTTTAATAAAAGCTTTCAACTAATGTATCTAATTTTATTGGTATTAAAAAAAGCCAATTATGAACTGGAAAGTTATTGTTTGTTAAACTGCTATAGGCTTTCTGCAAATAGAATGTTTACAAACCACTTGGAATCACTTTTCCAAAGTTTCAGTTTCTGAAGGTCAAATAACTATGTAACTGCTTAATAAAGAAGCAAAGAAGTACCTCTAAATATCTCCCAGCTCTGATGGGCTTATATTCTGCTCCTTAGGTGAGGTATTATTAGCAAAGCTTATTTATTTTCATTTCCAAGGCTTTTATTTGCTCATTCCCTTGTGGTAAAGCTGATTTCCATGATGATTCCCTTCTTAATTTTAATACCCTTTTTACTCATCATATAGACATAAGAATTTTCCATAAAATAATGAAATCCTTGCAAAGGAAATGAAGACAACTCAGAATAAGTAAACTAGCTCTTTTTTTCAATTAATTGATCCACTGTCATGTGCATATAAGATTTTTTTTAAACCTAGGAAAATAAGGTTAATTAACATAAAAAAGCCTCACTCATCTAGATGCTGAATTTTGTATTTTACCCATGCTGCCTTAAGTGCCTTGATTTCCCGGTAATGACCTAGTTCTCCTAATGAGGAACATTAACCCCTGGCTGTAGCTGTCCAGGACTTAATTGTCAACTGCAGCTGAAATAGGGGAGTTTGCCGATCAGCAGGTATGCGGTATATTAACTCATGTCATTTCAACCCCTAATAAATAAATCTGTTGCTAAGGCAACAGGAAGATCAGCTCTATCAGTATTCTCCCCTCCCAGTAACCAGCTCCCCCGACTACCGCCCCTCTTTTGGAGGAAACTGCCTTTCACACCAAGCTTAGGAAAAAAGAAGGAAATTAACTACATGTAACCATAATTAGAAGTAACATCATTTCTCATCTTAGAAACATATCTAAATTAATAAAAAAGGACAGCAAAGAGAGGAATGCTTTTGACTAAGATCATGACAAATTATTTCCTTCAACAGGAGATAGGCACTCTGAGGTATATATCTGAGGAAGAACAAATCTCAAACATTTCGGTTCTTTGTGTTCTGAAATTTCCCCTTCTTTTGTTTAACCAACAAGTGATGCTAGCCTGAATAGTGCTGAAATAGCTAATTAGCTGCATAGCCAATAAAGATGATACAAGAGAAAAAAACCCTTACATAATTTATAATAGTTATTGCAATTCTACCTTGGAATTCTTTGGTGTGATTGAGTTAAAAAAAAAAAGAAAGAAAAATCTGGTCACTGAATCTTGGTCTGGGTAATCTAAAGCCATAGAACCTCATTCACTTGGGACTGTAAACAGGAGTTTAGAAAGTAATTTCAATGGATTATTTAAAAATGATTTACACATCTGGATTATGGCAGAGGGGTAGGTAAAAAAATAACCTACAAGGATCTCTCCTTTCAGATTTATTTTTCAATGATAAGTAAGAAATTACTTTGGTTTTGACCAGTTTGAACCTTTCTTCCAAAACTCCATCATTTCACTTTTCCTACTACCTTTCTGTTAAGATGAATTATTCCATTTTAACAAAGTTCCAAAGGATTTGTATTTACAACACCTATAAAGGCATTTCATTAAAAAAAAACAAACCAAAAACAAATGAAAGCATGCTTTGTAAAACTGATGCTCATCTCATGACCATCTCCACCTGTCATTCAGTTAATCTAATCCATTTATATTTTCACTCTTTCTTCCCAGGATGAGACACTTGTCCTCAACTGGATTTACTGAGCAAGTAAGAGTCGATCATCAAAGAGTCATCTTCTAATTCATCACCATCAACATTAAGTAACATCAAGTAAGTTTCCTACATGCCAGGTATTCTGGCTAGATGCCATTGAAAAGGTCTCCCCAAACAAATAAACAAACAAGTTTCTGTTTCTGTCCTGGAGGACCTTAGGATCTAAAACAAACGACATCATTTACAACATGAAATGAGTCAGGCTAGGAAGCAGTGTGAAAAGTGCAAAGCTCTGTTACCCATTCATGTGGTGCAGTGGATTGCACAGTGCCATTGCTGCACAGAAATTCACAGTCAGGGGAACTTAAAGTAGGGCAGATGTCCATAGAAGGCAGAGGATTTCAGAGCATCTCTGAAGAGCAACAGGAGGGATATTACTCCTGAATGAGGGAGGAAAGAGTGGGCTGAATGAACAGAAGCCACATCAGTTGGGATAATGTGGAGAAAGGTTTAGTGACTAGGAAGGAGAAATATATTTAATTTTATTTAATGTAAGAAATAAACACACACACAGTCATATACATGACACAAATATGTGTAACAAAGAAATTATCTACCTACCCATCTACCCATCCATCCATCCATCCATCCATCCACCCACCCACTCATCCATCCATACATTTGTATCACCCAGCTATCTACTTCATAACTCACTCACCCTTGACCTGTGGTGTTAAGTAAATGTCTGGTATAAGGATCTGATCAAAAAAGTTGTGATAGAGAGAAGCAAAGGCAGACATGAGCCTTGAGCAGATGAAGATAACTGTCATAAACATACCATAATCAAATAGCATCTTGTGCAGCAATTAGCATGTTTAATAAATGAGTCAAGTTTAGAGAACTTTTTTTTTTTTTTTTTTTTTTAAGTTTAGAGAACTTTTTAACCCTATTAGGCAGGAAGTGGTAACAAGAGCTTTAGTTTATGATATTCTAGAGATAACATCACCTAGACAGTAATGACTATAGGTGGAAGTTCTTTATGCTGACAAACTCTGTTAGAAAGTTAAGAACAGCCCAAGAGGCAATGAGAAACTAAATGTTGAATCTGTTATCTTTTTCATATGTTCAATGGTTTGAAATTTAGTTAGCAAGGGACCTATGAATGGAATTTTGGAAATTATAAATGGGGATTTTGTAAGGCTATTTTCTGGCCATGAATTTCCCAGTATTTATTTTCCTACTAATTAAAAATCCTGGAATAGGCTCCCAGAGACACATCTGATAGTACTATGTTAGAAGACAAAATAAAACTATTTGGTGATATAACACATAATCATTTAAGCCAGGTATTTGATTACAACTTTTTAAAGATTCTAGTAAAATTCTCTAGAGAGTTTTTCATTTCTGAAATGCCAGAGTTCACTTGAAATTCTTTAAAGACAAAAACAAACAGACAACAACAAAACAAACAAACACCTCTAGGTAAAGACATACAACTTAAGAAAACTTATCACTGAATTAGGAATAACTATAATCAAGTAGAAAGAACCTTATTATTCACATGAGCTTTGACTGTCCAATTGATGGATAAATACAGAACTGGTTAGAGGATCCCTTTCAAAGAGCAGTTACCCATTATTCCCAGTCAATCTTAAATTAGCTTACTTACAATAATTAGTTATAAGGCAGATATTCCTTACATTAAGAGTATTTAACTGAGAAATGACAGTGCTCCTGGAAAGCGTGTATGGACTCATCTTTTTAGAGATCAGGACCAGTAAGATGGATTCTCACAGGTCTGAGGAATCTTTGGTGGAGTGTGCTGAAAGGCAGATGGCCAGACCACATGACCATCTTTTCCAGAACTATAATTCTGTGAGGATCATGTCTCCCTTAGAAAAACAGATTTAAACATAACACGGAAATAGAACAAAGAACGTTGGTCTACAAAAGCCAGCACTTTGTCTCTCTGTTCACATTCTGCTGTGGCACCTAAAGACTGCTCATCAAAAGTATTCTATTCTAAGTATTCTAATGACCAGTAAAACCCGAAAGATTTAAAACCATCTACTCGCCAAATTTTTCCCAAGCTATCTGAGCAACAAGAAAACCAGGATAAGTTATTTTGGCCTGGAAAGCATAACATCCAATCATCCAACACACATCCTTTGAGAAGGCAGCAATCAATTTTGTTCGCAAAACTGTATTTTTAAACCTCAGAGAGTCCAATAATGAAAAGAATAATTTATTTTTACTCTCAAGTAATAAAGCATCATTTTCCATTTTATATCAATCATTTGTTTTCAGTTAGAAATCACCAAAGTTACTAAAAATATAGTATGTCAAATTCTTTCTATGTTATAGCACATGATTTACCTAAGTATGCCTCAAATCTGTTTTTATTTCTTAATGACTGGGCCTTTTCCTTTCCAAATTTACATCCTTAACCATTATCAACTTTGCATAAATTTGTTTTATCATTACTTTATGGAAAATACTGCAAATATCATATAGCTCATAAAAAGTCATTTTGCTTTAAATGAAAAGCTCTGACCATTTCCCTACTTTCCAAGTGATGAGGTCATGGTGGAACTTATAACTATTGCTACACTAACAATTTCAAACTCCCCACCTTGAGTCACAGGCCACTCCTACCTCACCTTTCTTTTTATTTATTTATTTATTTATTTATTTATTTATTTATTTATTTATTTATTTATGGTTGTGTTGGGTCTTCGTTTCTGTGCGAGGGCTTTCTCTAGTTGTGGCAAGCGGGGGCCACTCTTCATCGCGGTGCGCGGGCCTCTCACTATCGCGGCCTCTCTTGTTGCGGAGCACAGGCTCCAGACGCGCAGGCTCAGTAGTCGTGGCGCACGGGCCCAGCTGCTCCGCGGCATGTGGGACCCCCCCAGACCAGGGCTCGAACCCGTGTCCCCTGCACCGGCAGGCAGATTCTCAACCACTGCACCACCAGGGAAGCCCCTACCTCACCTTTCTTAACCAGAACACATCCAGTTATGAGGCACTCACGGAGGCTTTAAGATCAGAACAGAATTTCTTACATCAAAGATCTCTCTCCCATGGCTTCCTAACTCCTGAACCCACATTGAGACAAATTCTGCTTGGTCTGAGAAAGTTTTCTTATATATCATCAACACTTTTTTGCTATCAACTGCTAAACCTAGATGTTAGTATATTAACATTCAGGGCAAGAAAAATTCGTCTATGAGAACTAAAAATTAGGCAATTCCAATGACTGATGGCAGACATATTTTGCATACGTCATTATTAATTCCATTTGACAGTGGTTCTCAAAGGGTAGTCTGTGAATTCCTGGAGTATTCAAGACCCTTTAATGGAGTCTGCGAAGTCAAGTTATTTTCATAATAATACTAAGATGTAGTTTGCCTTTTTCACTGTCTTGACATTGCCCTGATAGTGAAAAAGCACTGATGGGTAAAACCGCTGGTGCCCTAGCATGAGTCAGGGCAATGGCACTAAACTGAACTAGCAGTCACTGTATTCTTAACCAACTGCGTTCGCAGTAAAACAAAACATCAGTTTCACTTAAAAATGTCCTTGAAGAAGCTTTAAAATTGCTAATTTTATTAAATTTCATCCCTTCAGGAGACTTAATATTCTGCGTGATAAAACTGGAAATACACAAGGTACAATGGCTGTCTTGAGGGAAAGTATTTATATGATTGAGTTGTGAGCTAAACTAGCTGCTTTTTAAATGAAACACCAATTTTACTTAATAGAACAATGGACCGACAAACCACTGTCGATCAGACTTGGGTGTCTGGTAGCCATTTTCTCGAATATGAACCATATGAACCTGTCACTTCAAGGTAAGCAACTGATAATATTTGTTGCAATAACAAATTCAACAAATTGAAATGCAGAATTTTAAATGAAAAGTAGAATTTTGGAAAACACTGTATCTACATCGTGAGCTGGACAACTTCCCAAGGATCAAAAATTCCTCTGATACCAGTGGTGATATTAACAATGTGATTCTTTGAAATAAGGAACTGGGTCAACATTTGGAAGAGCTGCATAATTCAGTGAACCTATATTTTCCAAGTGACCAATGCATGATGCTACAAAATTCACTTAAACAGCAAGTAACAGAGCATGAAGAGCCATGGAGTGGTTTCAGACTAACCTTTAAGAGACACAACTTGTCAAGTTCAGGTGTAGTAGCAAAGAAGAATATCTACAATAATCTGAATAGGTCATTAAAACGCTCTATCCTTTTACCGTCTCTCTTTGTGAGGCAGAATTTTCTTCATAAACCTCCACCAAAACAACCTATTGCAGCAGATTGAATATTTAATCAAATATGAGAATTCAGCTCTCTTCTACTTAGACAGATGTTACAGGTTTACAAAATGTAAAATAATGTCACTCTTCTCACTACTTTTTATTGTTTTGTAAAATATAGTTATTTTCCTAAAAATATGTTATTTATGTTAACATGTATTTGGTTCTTTA
>NC_080071.1:7472177-7554677 GCF_949987535.1 Balaenoptera acutorostrata
TCCTTTAATTATTCAGTCTTAAAACCTTACATAATATACTAAGCAAAAAGGAAGACATAAATTGTGTTTAACACTCAGAAATCACTAATATATCTAATGTATACAGAGACAGAGTGGTATTTTATTGACTTCCATCAAAACTGTTTTTTTAGGATAAAGTTACAAGATCCTACCTTTAGTATTAAGATTGTGAGAACAAAATTTATTAAATTATTAAAAGTACAAAAAAATTGTATCCACACCAAAACGATCACTATGGCTAATACACAAAATATTTGAAACTCTAAATAAATTCTAACAAAGCTAAACGCTAGGTTTTAGGACTATTTTATTTTTAGTTGGGAGAAATTACCCACTGCCATCTTATTCAGAATTCTGTATTACCTGATAAATTTGAGTTAGAGCCAGCACTGCAATATGTTGAAATCCCTCAGACTCAACCCTGCTTCTTATAACCCTTAGCTTCAATTTTGAACCCAACATGAACATTCAACCAGGTCACCCACTCCATTATTAGCACCAATCCTGGGCTCAGTCCCTCCTCCACTTCAGAGAGAAATGACAAACTAAGGAAAAGACGAAGGGAAACCTTCAAACTGAGTAATGAACTCCAAAGAATGATTGTTTTTCAATGAAATAAATAAAATTTACCTTGGAGATGCTGGAATGTGAATGTGGAACATGTAAAAGATTTAGCCTAATGTCTGACATTTATTAAATACTCAAAAATTGGAACTAAATATTATTACCACTGTGCTTTAATTTTATAAATTGATTTCCTCTGATATTAATCGTAGTGTAACATAATACATTATTTTCTAGCATTCCAAATCTACAAATTAGAAAACACAAGACTCTAAAAATCCTTTAACTTTTTATTATGAAAACTTTCAAACATACACAGCAGTAGAGATAAGAGTTTAATGAACCATATCACCTGGCTCAACAATTATTGTCACTCCGACAATTTTGTTTCATCTATAGGAAATCTATTCTTGAACAATGCAAAAGTACAGTGAATTGAGATACCCTTTTAAAAGTGTACCCAACATGTTGACCACACAGAAATGATGGGTTTCATGCAAAAACTTTATTTTTGTCTCTTACTGGTCTATTAAACCTGTTGAGCAGTAAACTAACCTCTGCCTTAGAGAAAAAAACTCAAGTAATCCTCATGACTTTCTGGTCCCTAATAAGTAACAGAAAATCATATGATCACTTGAAATGGTAAGTCTCAGTTCAGTAATTTAAAATAACTAGTCTCAGACAGGCAACTGGGGAAATTTGAATACGGACTATACATTATATAACTTTATTGTACCAATGGTAAATCTTGGGTGTGATAATGGCATTGTGTAGGAGAATATCTTAATTTTTCAGAGAGAAAAGCTAAAGTATTTAGGAGTAAAGTGTCATTTTCAAATGGTTCATCCCCATTCCACTGGCCAAAAAAGTATATCATATATATGATCTACACTCGTACCGAACGCTGTTAACTGGTAAAAGGTACGAGGTGTTTATTAGATTACTATTTCACCATTTCTATAGGCTTAAAATTTTTCAAAATTTAAAGACTACATCCAAATAACAGTCAAAACTCCAAAGTACAGTTAACATTACATCTTATGTTCTCTTTTCAGCTAAGGCCTGCCAAGAGCTGGCCACTGTCAGTGAGGGAAGGAACAAGATCCTTCTCTTCTCACCAAGAAGTTTCTCTTCTGCCATCTTCCAAGTTTTCTGAGCCCACCAGGATCAAGGTCAGGGACGC
Organism: Balaenoptera acutorostrata; assembly: GCF_949987535.1. Classification (NCBI taxonomy): domain Eukaryota; kingdom Metazoa; phylum Chordata; class Mammalia; order Artiodactyla; family Balaenopteridae; genus Balaenoptera; species Balaenoptera acutorostrata. Next base: position 7,473,946 of record NC_080071.1, read on the forward strand.
GAGAAGAGGTCAGGCATCATAGAACAGTTCTTATTTGTCTGCTATTGTACCAAAATGACCTAGCGTTATATGAATATGGCAGGTGTTTAAAGCTGATCTTCCTTCTCTTGGGAAGTGCATATGCATTCTTCCATGGGTATGAGCCTCCAAGTGCAAAATTCCTGCCAGGAGCAGTGCTCTCCTTTAGCTAACAGCTCCCTCCCAGTGTCCCCTCAGTTTCTGACCTCTGGCCGTATACCCCGCACAACTCTTTACTGCAGGGATCTTCTTTCCCTGGCAAAAAACTTCCTCAGGCAGGATTCCTTTTCAAATAACACCAGGTTGATATTCATATTCTGGGATACATACATACACTTCTGACCTGCTGGAAGAAAGCAGTGCAATTACTTCTCAAGCCCAGCCCTACTGCCACAGAACACTTACGCTTTCTCAGGCATGAGTCAAGCATCAGTCCCTTGTGATCTCAGCTGAGGACCATGTACTACAGTTGACACTCCTCTCACTAGGTTTCACGAAAGATTCAGATGCCTAACTTGTGAAAGGCAGGACTAAAACACACAGCACTCCAATGACATTCCAGAAAAATTCGCCTAATGAAGTCTTTCCCTCTTTTGATATCCTCTATGTGAGTGAAGGGATTCAAAGGTCACAAAACTAGCTTTCCACAAATCTGTATATGTTACAGTACTTCCTTGGGATATAGAAGCATTTGTTGAATACTGATGTCTCAAATGAAAGTTCCACCCCTCCAGGAGGCAGGTCTTTTTTATTTTAGTGCCAGCACCAGCATCCAGCGCATCATGGCTCCTCAAGAAAATGTTTTTTGAAGGGATGATCTCAGCAAACGACAGTAGGTATAAATAAATGGAAGAGTATATAAAACTAAGCAATGACGGATGACTTTTAGTATCTGAAGAACTATCTGAAAATAGACTGCTCAGTCAGTGAACGTTGGGCTAAGCAAAGCACATTTGGTCCTCCCCAATTTATACACCTAGATATAGGCCTATGAGAACCTAAAAGGGCAACCAAACACCAAGTATTCCTCTTCTGTTCTACCATGATACCCATCTCCGCACTTACTCATGGCATACAGAAAATATCCATGTGTCCACCATTTGTATACAGGTCACTGAGGGCTTAGCTGGTTCACCCTTGCACCATAAATAGTGCCTGTCCTCAATAAAAAATCATGTTGACCAACACAGGTTAAATTAAAGGACTCTCATAAAAGAAGACAGAAAGATACCGATTACATCAGAGGATGAGTAATTGCCCACAGCAGTCCTCCAACTTTACTGGGTGAACACTATTTAGATGAAATAATGGCCCCTTTATTTCTTTCTGTTCCCTACTCTAAAACTATAGCCATGCAAAAAGATCTATTTGGGGGGCAGCATGATGCCTGCAGCAGGTAGTACACTCTTACATTATCTGCTTATTCACTCAACAAGCCACACTGGAGATCTAATACTTTAAGGTACCCTAAAGGCTTTCTATTTTAAAGATTTTTTATGTAAATGTTCAATAAATATTTACAGAACATTAACTATGTGCCACGCTCTGGGCTAGTGAGGCACTGTGGGAGGATCAACGATGAGTAAAGCAGTCAATGAGCTTACAATTTAATAAGAAGGATGTGACAAATATTTAAAGGACTGTAATATCCTAGTAAGAAAAGCACCACCATAAAGAAATGAGAGACTCTGAAAAATGATTAGGATTTTAAAAGGGAGAAGTGAAGAAGGGTTTTCAGCAAAGGAAAGAGTATTATCAAAGAAAGGGAGGTAAATATAGAAATACTGACCAGGACCCTGGAGTACTTGTTAGGTATAAAAAAAGGAGAAAATAAAGGTAGAAAAGGTAGACTAAAGCCTAACTGGAGAGGGCCTTAGGTGCCAAGGTTAAATATTAAAATGCCCTTTCATGAGTAACAAGAACAACAAAAAATAAATTAAAAATAAAAGTTTCAAGGACATGGTAATGGAAAGGATTTAGAGGGCCTAAACAATTTCAAAAAAGAACAAAGTTAGACAACTTATACCACTTATTTCAAGACTTAGTATTAAACAGTATGTTGTTGGCAGGATAGACATATAGATCAATACATAACAGAGTCTAGGAAAAGATTCACAAATATATGATTAGTTGATTTTTAATAAAAGTTTCAAGATAACTCAAAGGAGAAAAGACAGTTTTTTCCACAAGTGATCCTTGGAAAACTCGATATGGAAAAGAATGGACCTGGATCCTTACCTCACACTCTACACAAAAATTAATTCAAAATGGACCAGAGACTGAATGTAAAAGGTAAAACTATAAAACTTCTAGAAGAAAACACAGGATAAAATCTTTACAACCTAGAATTAATCAATGATTTCTTAGAAAGAACCAAAAAAGGAAGGGAGGGAGGGAGGGAGGAGAAAACACTGATAAAATGGATTTATTCAAAAATTGAAACTTCTGCTCTTCGAAAGATGAAATTAATGAAAGAAAAAGGACAATCTACAGACCAGGAGAAAATGTTTGACAAAGGCCTTGTATCCAGATACATAAAGAACTCTTAAAACTGAATGACAAGAAAACAAACAATCCAATTTTTTTAAATGGCCAAAAGATTTGAACAGATACTTCAGAGAAAAAGATAAACAAATGGTCAATAAATACATGAAAAGATCAATGTCACTGGTAAACAAAGAAATGCAAATTAAAACCACAATGAGATACCACCACACACCCACTAGAATGTCAGAATTTAAAAGAATGATAACATCAAGTGCTGGCCAGAATGTGGAGCAACTAGAACTTTCATACATTTGGGGAGAATATGGTACAATCACTTTGAAAACAGTTTGGCAGTTTTTTATGAAGTTAAACATACACTTATCAAATGTCACTACAATTCTACCCCTGGGTATCTAACCTAGAAAAATTAAAGCATAAGACACAAAGACTTGAACATGAGCGTTCATGGTAACTTATTCCTTACAGGCAAAACAGAAACACCCCAAATGCTCACGATCAGGTAAGTGGATAAGCAAGTTGTGGCACATTTATACAATGAACACTACTCTGCAGTGAAAAGGACCTAATTACTAAGACATACAGTAACATAGGAAGAAGCTTCAAAAACATCATGCTGAAAAGAGTACATAGTATGTGATTCTATTTATATGAAAATTTAGAGCAGGGAAAACTAGTGACAAAAATCAGATTACTAGTTGCCTGGAAATGAGCATGAGGGAGGGAGGGAGGGAGAAGTGACTGCAAAAGGACACAAGGGAACTTTTTGAGGTGATGGAAATATTCTATACCTTGACCGTAATAGTAGTTACATAGGTGTATATATCTATCAAAATTCATTGAACACTACATTTAAAGTGCCTTTTATTTTATGTCAATTATACCCCCAATACATTTTATTTAAAAATTTAAAAGGAAAAGTAATATTCAGACATTTGGAAGTAGCATCATTGCCCAAAGACACCAATAAGGGTACATCAGGTTTTACTACAGGTTTAACCCCCATATAATAAATTTTTATTGTCTTTTATTTATTCAATAATTATGTATTCAAGTACGAACTATGTGCCAAGAATGATTCTAAATGGGGTGGTACAGTAGTAAACAAAACAAAATCCCCTGCCCTCATCAAGCTTTCATCCTAAAAAGAAAAGACTGACTATAAAAAAAGTAAAAGTAAAATATACAATTAGTTTAGGAAAGTGCTAACCAGAAAAATAAAGCTACTGGAAGGAGGGGGATGTTTTAAATAAAATGGTCAAGGAAGGTCTCACTAGGAATGTACCATTTCAATAAAGACCCAAGAAAAGTTAGGGAATAAGCTAAGCAGTCATCTAGGGGGAAGAGCATTCCAGGCAAAGGGAAGAACAAGTGCAAAGGCCCTGAGGCCAGCTATTCTGGGAACAATAGTCAGGTTGTGAATGGGGGGTAGTCAACACAGTCAAAGGATGAGATTGCAGATGGGGCAAGATCAAGTAGAGCCTTATAGGCTACTACAAAGACTTTAGTTTTTACAGTGAATGAGAAAGGAAACAATTGAAGTTTTGAATTGAACAAAGACAAGATTTGATGTATGTTTTAATTGTGATTATTTTGGCTACTGCACTGAGACTAGACTGAAGTGCTGGGTTACTCATTGAGCTGGGGATTGTAAGAGGAAGCTAGGAGACCAGTTAGGAGACTATTAAAATAATCCAAGTAGGGACTTCCCTGGTGGTCCAGTGGTTAAGACTCTACTGCAGAGGGTACAGGTTTGATCCCTAGTCGGGGAACTAAGATCCTGCATGCCACTCAGCGCAGCTAAAAAAAAAAAAAAAAAATGCAAGTAAGAGATGATAATAGGTTGATGAGGCAGTAGTGGAGGTGGTGAGAGGTGGTCAGATTCAAATTCTAGATGTATTCTGATGAAGAGTCCACATGAACTATTGACAGATGAAGTGTAGATATAAGACAGAAGAGTCAGAGATGACTCCAAGGTTTCTGGTCAGAGTAACATGGGTGGAATTGTCATTAACTTAGATGAGGAAGACTAAAGACGAAACAAGTTTGGGTAAAAAGATCAATTCAGTTTTGAGTATTTTAAATACCTTTAATTAACCATTTGGAGGTACCACAGGACAATTGGGTATGTGTCTGGAGTTCACAGGAAAAAAGCTCTTAAAATTTTTTTTTTTTTTTGCAAAGTTAATCACTGGGTATCACGCTGTGTGTGTGTGTGTGTGTGTGTGTGTGTGTGCATGTGTGTGTAAAACTTTGAGGAAATAATCCATACTTGAATTTAATATATTAGGGCCTCAGCACTAATGGATTGTGTGTTTTCTGATTTACATAAATCCATACAAGTCTGTTAGGCACTTCACACCTTTATTTTTACTTTCACATCTGAAGTACAGCAATATGGATAGATAAGGTGTGTATTTAAGATAACAACGTGAACAGACACATTCCTGGAGCTATAGCTATTTAAAAGTGACACTAGCATCAAGATACTCATTCTTATTCTGGGAAGGCTTTAAAAAACGATCACTTGTTATGAAACTAATTGTACTGCCAAATGCTCAAGATCATATGTAAAACTCATCATCTTCTCTACATTTTACTGTTTTAAATCAAGGAAGGTAATAGACTTTGTGATCAGACTTAGAAGTTTGGTTTTGATGCTTATAACCATCTAGGTTCTAACGTGAATAACGTTTCCACACTATATCTAATAAAGGAATATACTTTGTGCATTACTAACAAAATGCAAAATGGCATGTAAAAAAAATCAAACTTCAACTGGAATTGCAACATGGGCAAACACGTTTAACTGGTGATGGAAACCATTTCTTAAAAAGTAAAATGTTCAGTGTGGATAAGTATTATTTCCTCCCAGCCATCTGTTCATTCCCAATCCCGTGCCTTTGACTCGTCCCTCACGCCAGAATGCCCCTCTTCCCAGCTCTTACCATTCTCTTCCTTCAAGGCCCAGCCCAAACTCTGCCTCCTCCACAAAACCTGCCCTGAACCCCAGGGGTATTCACTTCTTTCCACATCCCCACAGCATTGCCACTTACAGGTCTAGAGCACCTATGTTGCTCTGTCATGGATTAAGTTTACCTATCTACACTAAAGTGGAAACCCCCTGAGGACAGAAAATCTTCCTCATCTTTGCCTGCCCTAAAATGCTTAACTGAGTACCTTACAGATCAGATTGTAGGTACTTACTAAAGGTTTGTTCAATGAAATTAAAATCCTATTAAACTAAGAAAATGATCAAATACAATGAACTCAACGGGATATATGCTCTAATTTCCTTTCATCACTTCAAATATACTCCTCTGGATCTCACTTCCCCATCTCTCCATAACATCCCAGATAAAAATCCTGCTGCTTCTCAGTCATTTTCAAGTGCTGCAAAATATAACCTAGTCCAATTTATACCTTCAGTTTCATATCTTATTCAAACAGTACCCACGCACCCTGCCTCAGCCCAGGACAGCCAAGAGAAAGAACAGAATCAGTTTCTTTCAAAATCCTTGCTGGCTCTTTCACTTTTCTCCACTTCCTTTTTCACTTCGTCGTTCCTCCAGATCAGGATAGGCAGAGGAAGAGGGACAAGTGTCCCATGTGCCTACTTCCATGGGGGTTTACTCGACAGCCATGAAACAGGATGATCTGTTATACTTGTGTAATTACTGATAGCTACCTCCTCTCATTCTCAAAGCCCAGCTTGGACAGTACATTTCAGGTCTTCCCAGCAGGGCCGCCTTAAGTTACAGCAAGCAAAGAGGCTGGACCCTCCACGCTGAATAATTCCCTGGTGTGCGGGATGCACTCTCAGGCTGACCCCTTACTATCCCTCCCAAAATTCCCTCATAGGGCAAGCAGCCCTCCTTGGCAGGATCCATTAAGATTACTCAAGTCTGGTTACTTCCCATGGCATCCACTTGGTCCACAAAAAAAAAACTTATGCCTTCTTACTACGCTAGATGCAAACGTCAACTCTTTCCACTACTGCTCTCTCACTCAACATGCCATCTCACTGGCTTCCGTCACTCTCCTCCCCTCCAGAAACAAGTCAGTTCAGGAACGCCCCCAAACTCCAGGAAACGTATGCCATGCTCTCTCAAGAACTCTTTGCAAGTTGCCATTGCAGTATCAAGAAACACGATTCTGTAGCTGATTAAACATCCAAACAAGAAATTAAATACCAATCTACCCTCCTGGAAGACATAGCCAAATCCTGGACTGGAAATAAAAGGTCCTTTTGGAAAGAAACAGGGAAATGTCACAGAACTAACTCTCCACTAGATTAACAATTCTTCACTTGAATGACAGTTTTTAAACTCCTCTTCTGATTTCACTTATGTATGCGAAGTGGATGCTGCAATCCTGTTCTCCTTAACTAAGCCCCACATTCCTCTTTAGAATATAAGGATGCTTACTACCCTTTATTTTCAGCGTTGGAGCTTCAGCTGAAATCCTGAAACAAAGAAGTCTTAGTCATCATCCTATCATCTTATGATAGGTGTGATTCCCCTGCATTACATGTACTGCTTACCTATAATAAGGGACCCTTCATTTTAAGCAACTCAGTGTGAAATAAAAATTTACCAAAAAAGGGGAGTGGGGAGCTACTGACTAAACATCAAGGGAAAGAAAAAAAGGAGATTCCTCATTTGGTCAAACAAATTTTATCTTAGTAGATTAGTATGTTATTTATCCTCAAACACTTCATTTAATTATATATACATTTAGTGAAGAGTCACTGCACAAAATGGAGAATTCCCACTTTAAAATTCAGATTAAAATATATGGTATCTACAACTAAACATTCTGTACAACAATATACAACATTATAAATCAACTACACTCCAATATAAAATAAAAACATGTTTTTAATTCTGTACAATAGTACAAGGTAATAACAAATCAACTCTATTCTACTGATATCCTTACTCTAGCACCCTTGTCAATCCAAAAAAGGAGTGCTCATCTATGATCTTATCACCTATCACATTTACCATCTCATTCTCTCTTTTGCAATCCACTCATTTCCTGATGTCTACAATAGCCTCAATATCTCCATTCACAAAGTTACCTCCCACTCGCCTCAAGGAAAAGCAGCTTTAACCAGGGACTATGACGTTAGGGGAAAAGGAAATGGGAAAAGAATCCACCTAAATAGTCACTGCTCTACTAAAATAATCACAGGAATGTATGCCTACTACATCTTCTACATCTTACCTTACAGTAATCTTTCTTCAAAAGTCTTTTCTGGAGTCTATGAAAGTCAGGTTCACTGTCTTTCTTATGTCCTATAAATATGACTAAAGAAGTCCTATGTAAAACATAGTTTGGGGACAAAAAGATGTAATTGATGAATTCTCAGGACCCTATAAATCCCAATGTTTCATCATCTCAAAAATCAATTCATAAGACCTCACCACGTGGCAGGATGAGGGAAGATAAAACAAAATAGTCTTCTGACCATTCACAGAAAACTAGTTTTAAATACCTGGATTTTGGACTTTGCTGGTGGTGCAGTGGTTAAGAATCCGCCTGCCAATGCAGGAGACACGGGTTCGAGCCCTGGTCCGGGAAGATCCCACATGCCGCGGAGCACCTAAGCCCATGCACCACAACTACTGAGCCTGCGCTCTAGAGCCCTCTAGCCACAACTACTGAAGCCCACGCGCCTACATCCCGGGCTCCGCAACAGAGAAGCCACTGCAATAAGAAGCCCACACACCACAACGAAGAGCAGCCCCCGCTCACTGCAACTAGAGAAGAGCCTGCATGCAGCAACGAAGACCCAACACAGCCAAAAATAAATTTTAAAAACTGGATTTTCTTCTCCTCCTGATTACATTCAAGTCAATTATTGGCCCAAGAACCATCTAAAAGACTAACACAGATGCTTGTCTGAAATAATGTTCTCAAATCCCAATAAACAGCATTTCCTTTCTGCAATTCACTTTTTTTCATACTCATTTCTGAGATGTCTTCTCTATTTCAGTAAGTACAGGTGAAATTAGAATAACTGTAACCTATCAAGCTATAGCTATGCATCCTTCTGTATATTTTGAAAAAAGTTTAGGAAAAAATAATAATTGCAATCTACAAAGGGATCTATCTATTGTCTCCTCCCCTTCATGGAAGGCTTCCAGAAGATGACAGTGGAATTCCTGATTTGAGTGGTCTACCAATGTTAAATCCATGTATTTCTTATTAAATATATCTTATGTATAAAGTAAAAGTGTTTTGCTGCTCTATTTAAACAAACACACACACACAATCATAGTCTTTCCTAAAATGCCTTATATTTGAAAATGGGAAAGTTTTCCAAATATTAATCACAACGATCCAAAATAAAATCTGCAGGGCAGTTCAATTATGGCACAATAAATGAATGACAGAGCATTTTATTTCAAAATCCTTGAGTGTTAGGATCTGAACATCTATAAGAACATCCCTTTCATTCCAGATTCAACAGTTTAAGGCATTCAAATGTTACAACACACCTGTCCCTCAGTTATAGGCATTGCTTCAATGAAAAACTAGCTTAAAAACCATGAAATCAACTTCATATGACTCTGATCACTTATCTGACTTATAAATTAGATGTGTGTAACTTCTACTATTCAGCAATCTGCAAATCTTCCTAGCAGGATGGCTATGTTAGTTGCACTGCACTCTGACCAAAAATGTGCAATAGTAGCAGTGGCACACTGACAAACTGATTAGTATAGGCCTTAAATAAAGATTTCAAGGTAAGTCATGAGGAAATCTTTTTCTGTTTGTAGATGAGCTGTATGAACTATATAAAATGTAATCTATGTTTTACATCCTCGGCTGCCAGAGTTTTTGTTGAACGCTAGATGAAAAAAATGTTGAAGACTCACTGAGGAAAAAAATGGGATTCAACTTTGAGAGAATCCACCCACCTCATTTCCCAGCACTGCTTTCAAATCCTCTGTAACTGGTATAAATAGATGTATGCCAAAAGCAGGGGCTCTAACCAAATAAAACAGTGACTTGGTTCAGAGAGTACTTTGATGTTCCAGTTTTCTTGTGATTCAATAGTTCTAGAAAATACATATGTTTATTTCCAGTTCACATCTGCTTGTTAAATCATTTTAAGTGAATTTATTTAATAGGTCTGAAGACATTAATTTATTAATAGTAGTAGTTAGTATTAACTTATAATACTATGTTCTATGCACATTAATACTGTAGAATACAATTTTCTACTTACTATTGATTTCAGTAGCCTACACAAAAGGATATTTTCCTAGAAAATTCTGGGAGCAGTAGCTTTTTGCAAATAGAAGCATATTTTAAACACTCTAGGGGGGAGCAAAATTTCAAAAATCCCCCAAACAAAACTTCCATGTGAAATCATAGTCCTTAAATTAACGTTTTTAGGTTAATTTTTTTAGGTTAAGCAGATGTTTCTCTTTACAATGTTACCCTTAGTGTAAAAAAGCCCAATACTAAAAGGTGGTAACTGTAATACATTAAAATCCATCAACAGACAGGATCTTTAAAGTCTGATTACCAAAGCAATCACCATGTGTCACTATGGAATGATAATGCATTACACATTCCCCAAGTAAAGATCAAATTTACTTGAACCACCTCCACCAAAAAAATCATTTTTATTTAGTCATGCAGTCCTTGGAATCACAGTAGGGCTCGATGCCATATTGGTGTCACATTCTGCCAGTCATCCAAAGAATATGCCAGCCTTCTTTCTCAACTTCTCTATCTACTAGTGCATCACTGGACCCAGCAGGCAGCTCACCCAGACAATCTCAGTAACGGATTTTGGCTCTCTGTGCATAATAGATGACAATCTTTATGAAGTATCCAGTTTGTCTTATAGCTGAGAGATTTGAACCTGCTGCAGATGTCACATCTAAATTCTTGAACGGATTTGTATCAGTGTCACCTATAAAACAAGACAGTGTCACCAACAGCATTGTCCTAGAGAACATCTGTTTCAGTAATGCTAATACGCTTTCTGCATCATAACCGATAGTCATTTATTTGCCTAAAACAAGGATCAGAGCCTGTGGCCCAAAATTCAGTCCATTGCCTGTTCTTACACAGCCATGATCTAAGAATGGATTTTGTATTTTTTAATGGATGAAAAGTTTTTTTAAAAGACCAATATTTTGCGACATATGAGAATTACATGAAATTCAAATTCCAGTCTCCATAAACAAAGTTTCATTGGAACATAGCTACTCATTCATTTACTGATTTTTCTACGGCTGCTTTCACACTACAATGGCAAACTTAACAGAGACCATAATCATCCATAAAGCCTAAAATATTTACTATCGGGTGCTTTAAAAAAGAAGTTTACTGACTCCTAGCCTAGAGAATATTGAGTAGGTAGGTAATATGATGCCTAGTGTCTGTTGCATGAAGAACATGAGTGTAATGACCCAGTTGTTCCCCTGCCTTACTCCCATCCATTGCTTTAACAAATATTTCTTGGGCAGGTCTGTCACTCCACTACAGACAGCTAGCTATGGTCACTCTGCTTCCCACTTTGGCTCAGCCTTGCCTCAATCCAAGGGGTCAAAAAATGTCCTTGAGCAGAAAGAAGACAAGCTCAACTTCAGGTCAAATTCTAGTTCTCCCCAGTTGGCCTCGTCTGTGTGCACAGGTTCTCCTGGTTCTCGATTTCTGCTTTATATCCACCATTCCCCATAACAGGCTTCCTGTATGGATACCACTCATAAAAGTCTATATTTCCTACCAGAGACCCTAAGGCAGCAGGCTGAGTCACAGCATTCTTTGACTGAACTGTGCCAGCTGATCACCAGTTCTACCCCTGCCCTAACAGCCACCCTGTAACGTGAATTTGTTTGGGGCCCTTGTGAACAGCTTGCATATTCCAACACCCTCCTGGCTTCCACTGCTCTTCCTGATTATGAATGCCCCTGGAGTTCATCATTTCCTTTTACATTCAAACCTCTGGTCTATAAATCTATGAGTTCAACCTTCCCAAGTGGCTTGTCGTTCTATTTCTTGAGTTCAGTTCATACAATAACCAAACATAAGAGCACAACACAACAAAACTCTATACATATGGATTTCCCAACCTAGGACTACCCATCCCTTATTTTTTTAGCAACTGCTGCAAAAGGGTATCTATCACCTGCAAGCAGTATCTAGAATGTCCCTTCTTCTTCCCTCCACCATTGCTGGTTGGCCCAAAGTTTCTACACCTGCTTCACCTGAGAGGGTTACTCACCACCCTTTCTACCCACCTGGGGTGCCTAGGATAACCTGAGTCTCTTGAGCATTGCTTCAGAATGTCTCTCTTGCTTCTATTAAAGCTTTAGCACTCCTGTTTCTATTCTAAGCGGGAAAAGGGGGTTTCTTGCCACTGTTGGACTGCAATGGAGTAATTTATTTGGCTAGACTTCTAGGAGTCAGAATATAATTTCCCAAAGAAAGATGTTAATAATCCACAGTGAGGCTCTGCCCATAGTATCAATGGCACTATGGAACCCATCTGTAATTCATATTATATTGTTGGCAAATAACTAATTCACAAACACATTCACAAGTTGTGGACTGACCATCTAGAAAATAGCTATGAAATGTCAGGAAGCCTTCACAGCAGACAGATTAGCCTAGTGTAAAGACTTCAGAGAAAATGGCAGTTTATTTTCAGCAAAATGAATTTCACTACAACCCTGAAGTAGCCTGCCATGGTGAACAGCGCTTAAAACTGCATGAATAGCTCGCAACCAAAAGAGTGGTATCAAGAATGAATTCACTGATGAAGTGACCATTAACCATGATCTCAATTCTGGGTAGCAACAATATAGGTAGCATCGATCTTAAATAAAAATGAAAATCTTCTTTAAAAACACACACAGGAACCTTCTGCCTACTTGGACAATGACACAGAACTCCATCCAGTGACATATCATTACAACCAGGAAAAGAAACTAGAGGTATGTAGTCCATATTCCAAAGAGATACACAAAACAATAAAACTTTAGAATTTTGTTCATGTGATGAATCTAGCCACCATTCCTTAAAGAAATAGTTCTCTAACTTCTTAGTATCAGGCCTCCTTTGTGTTCTTGAAAATTGAGGACTCCCAAGAGCTTTTGTTCATATGAGCTATAATTATCAATATTTACCATATTAGAAATTAAAGGCGAAAATTTTAACTATTTATTCATTTCAAATTTTTTTAAAGCGTGATTTATAATTTTAAAATTGATATAAGAGATGCAACACAATTGAGCTGATTCTCCCATCCATGGGACATTTAGGTTGTTTCCAATTTTTCACTATTATAAAATGATGTCATAGATCTATAAATATTAACATGAAAAAAGATTTGCTCTGTAGTGTTAACAGGGAAAAAAAATCAGGTTATAAAATGGCATTTAGTTTGCTATCTTTTTTTTGGTGAAAAAAATATGCAACTTTGAACAGATGTTTATCAAAGCACTTGTTTCGGTGAATTGTTAGTACCTGAAAATGCAGACATCTATCTCCCTACCTAGACTGAGTTCCTGCAGGTGGAAACTGCTTATTCACAGACACTCTGCAAGTATTTGTTGAATGAAATAGAATATTTTCCATTTCTAGAATGTGCAAGACAATGATTAAGTTCCAGTTTTGTGACAAAATATGTTCTGCTTTCCTCTGATTCATTTTAAATGTTTAATGGCATTTAGTATGAGAATATATTTTATGAAAAATTACTTTATTATACAAAAAAAAGCTTAGTGATAAAAATAATACTGTTTTACAACTTTTACAAATTTCTTTCATGTCTAACTTAATAGATGACAGCTGGATTCTCATATCTGCTTCTACATTCAATCTGTTGTGATACATTGTTTTGATTGAACTACATGAAAAAAAAATAGCCCCACACAAATATGCAGTGAGAAAAAAGAAAGTATATGTTAATATCATTTTCAGATAACTGTGGATGTTCTTCTTTGATACCACACCAAAACTTGACAAGTAGGAGTTTATGGGTTAGCTGTAATATGAAATCTAATATCACATAAGCTTTTTGTATTCTGTTACTTGCTTTTTATAAGGATATTTTACCATAATTTTGTAACACTGATCACTTTGAAAATATTGCTTCATTGAGTTATATAAATATGGAAAATCTTGACATAATTAATTAATACCATAGCAAAAACTCACATTCATAATATCACCACCCATCCCATCAAAAAACTCTTTAAGTACTGGGAAGCTGACAAGAGCACAGCAGTTGACTTAAGTTTTCCAAAATTTTAATTTTCACTAGAAAGCTCAAATTTTATCATCAGCAACAAATATTGTCTATTGTTTTGCCATGAAGTGACAAGTCTCACTGTGTTCATTTTCAAGAAAATGACTGCCAAATACCTAAGTCTAAATAATCCTAGTTTGTCTGGTACTCATTCTTTCAAGTAAAAATGATGTTTCATGCAAAATACGGCTAGCTCAGCTCACAACTCAAAAGAACACATAAGGGTTTTCCTTGAGACAAACAATGTACTCTGGATACGTAGCAGAAGTGCCTTCTGCATATTTCCTATCTCATCACATAGAATATTAAAACAATGCATTCAAGGGTCAAGATTTAATAAAACTAATAATTTTTACTGCTTCATTAAGGACACTCAAGTAAAACTGGCTTTTTGAGGGTTTTTTTTTTTACAGTGAATGCATGGTAGTGAACAATACAATGATTACTAGTACACCCTGGTGCCACTGCCATTTAATATCTACTAAGATAACCACAGTTTTACCCACTATTCCTTTAGTATCAGCAGGGCAAATGTAAAAACACTGGAAAAGGCAAACAGTTAGTATTACTATAAAAATAGTTTTAACCTAATGGACCCCCTGAAAGGGTCTCAGTGACCCCAAAAGGCCTGTATACCACAACTTGAGAACTACTGCTGTCTTAAAGAAACATTGAAAGCTAATGAATGATAACCTGCCATACCCAAATCCATAGTAAATATCCCCCAACATAAAAAATATATTAAATATCTGTATGAATTCTTTCATTTTGACTCAAAATTGGTCCAATCTGTTCTGAAACTGAATTAATAATAATATAAATAACAGTAGCAATTAACATTCAATGAGTTCTTACATGTATTATCTCATTTAATACTCATAATAACTCTATTAATTCTCTCACATATTCATGTTACAGATGAGGAAGCTTGAGGTCCAGAGAAGTAAAGCCACTTTTCCAAAGTCATAATAACAATTATCAGTATTTATGGATTCCAGCTTTACTCAATGTTTTGCGTACCTCATCTCTTAAGTCTTAACAACCTTTTTATTATCTTTTTTTCCCTATTTAACTCTTTAAACTTTAATACCCATTTTACAGATGAAAACTTTTAATCAAAAAAGTAAAGAACCCTGCCCAAGGTTACCCAAATGTTAGATCATCTATATTCAAATCCAAGTCTGTCTTACTCCAGCAAGTACACTCCACATTCTGCTTAGCTATGTGGTATATCACATATCGGTATATCCTTTGTATATAAATAGACTGATGGTTGCAAAAGTCTTACGTAGTTTTAAAAGAGAAAGAGAAAAACAAATATCATATATTAGCGCATATATGTGGAATCTAGAAAAATGGTATAGATAAACCGGTTTGCAAGGCAGAAATAGAGACACAGATGTAGAGAACAAACGTATGGACACCAAGGGGGGGAAGGCCGGGTGCGGGTGGGCTATGAATTGGGAGATTGGGATTGACGTATATACACTAATATGTATAAAATAGATAACTAATAAGAACCTGCTGTATAGCACAGGGAACTCTACTTCACTTTTCTGTACAGTAGAAACTAACTCAACATTGTAAAACAACTCTACCCCAATAAAAAATAAAAATTGAAAAAAATAAAGACATAAAAATAAATAAATAAATAAATAAAACATATATAATAGCAAAGCAGTTATAGGAATAAAAGAAAAACAAAGTCAACTGCACAAGACCTCTATTTGGAATAATTCTTGCTTATTTGACTATCTCTGTTATCAAATGGAACAAAACCTACTTTTTAAAATCGTGTATGATGCAGATAAATAGTTCATTAATTCACATTATTAAACACTTATCTGCACATGACAACAAATCAATACAGCTAAGATTACTCTTAAAAAAAAACTCAATAAACTAAGCTGATATTATTCCTATATTACAGATGAGGAAACTGAAACCCAGAGAAGTAACTAACTTCCCCCAAAGACATGCTGTTCATAAATGGTACAGAGTCAAAATCAGTTTGGACTGACCCTGAAGCCTAAACTCTTCAATCACATTGCCTGCATGTATTTAAGAAGGTCTCAGGCAGTGAACTAGAAATTGCTCACAAGGTCTGTATACAGAGCTTGCTGATATCATATCCACTCTACCCAAGGCAATCATGATATGAATCGTCTTGTATCTCAAAAACCAAGAGGTGAAAAGGAAGCTGGTGATGCTGAAAATAAAGAGCCATGTTCTGAGGTGGTTTAAGTAAAGCATCTATAGGTAATGCTGAAGAAAGAAGTAAAATTCACTTACAGAGGTGTCAGATAGCACACACCTCTGCTGCTAAGATGAGCTTACCTCTGTTTAAACAAAACATACCAAAAAAAAAACCCAAAGCCTAGAGGAAAATGTCACCACAGCTACACAGACTACCTACAGATTGCACAATAACTTTCAGATGCCAGGAGCCCAGGAATGCTGCAAACCTTAGTAAATGGCAGCAGAAATCATTTTCCTAAAACACTTGAATCAATCACAAAAATTTTCATTTCAAGTTAGGATTTGCAAAGGCCAGGGGTTATGCCCCAATGTTTGTTTCTATTTCAAGGGCTTACAGTGCAAACTGCTGCTTAAATATTAAAAGCCCAAGGGGGACAGGAAAAGAATCAAGGTTTATCCAGCTCAATTCACCTTCACAACTTGTTGCAACAACTTGCAGGAAAACATCTTGAGACTGGACAGAGGAGTGTGGCTTTAATTTCAAATCAAGTGTATTCTCAAGGAGTCCCCAAACACACTTGACGTTTGACAGGAAGGTGACAAAATGGGAGGCTGTGGTGTACCTCCTAAAAGGGCAGGCAGTACAGGCGAGAGATGAGCAATTATACTTGTCACAGAATACGATATTCTGGATTCCCTCTGTGGCAAAGGAAAAAAAAAATTATAGAGCAAACTTTACCTCCTCCATCAATGATTCCCAGCATGACCAAAAAGAATCAGAATCTAGTAATGTAAAACCAGCTGACAGATATATAGAAAAAAAAAAATCAAGATTGAGGTCATGTCCCTTGATATGCATCATTTACACTAAGGATTCCCCCACTTATCTGAACTAATTTCATGTACCTCATTTCATTCAGATAATTGAAGTTTTCCTCTTAGAATTGTAAAGTGTTTACCTCAACATAATTAGTAAACTATCCACTTCAAAATGCCACTACAAAAATTACCATCCCCCTCCTCTCTATACATAAATGTATACTCCACTATCCTTAAAAGTATGAGATTTTGGCCTTCATGGGGAATGTAGTTCAACAGTCCTCTTTAAAAAATCAGCACAAGAAATTCTACATGAAAAGTTATGGTCATTACTTTTTTAATAAGTGTCTGCATTACTTGTTAAAGACATGGTAATTTGGGTATTCAATACATGACTACTGTTCTGAAACCAAATTAAAGGTTTAGACTACTAAAGAGTTTGATAACTTTCCTCAATACAATAACTGGGATTGTATGGAGAACAAAATCAAAGAGCTCTCTCTTTTTTATGAGCAGGCATTTAAGGGCCTTTTAATGAAAATTTACTCTTTAGTATATAATTACTAATGCACAAAAATAGGGCCATTAAATTCACTTCTTTATAGTGCCATAAAACTTCTATTTGTAAGAAATATAAAATAATATACATTTAATCAAACTCCAGAAAAACAGAAATGTGCAACACCTAACAATACATGGTGAAAATTATATACTTTTTCTTCTTAAATAAACTCTCTGCCAGATGATTAATGATGCTATTTTGTATGTGGATATGCTTATAATTTAAAATATACAGACCCCCTAGTACTTATGATGGCAATGAAATGTCTGAACTTCTTGTATGAATTCTCAATTTCTATATGAAAATTGGTTTCCCATACTGATAACATACTATTGATTATATCCAATCAGTATTTATTTATCACCTGTTATGTGCCAGGTACTGTACTAAGTGCTGACACCGACAGGAACAGCACAAATTCGGTCCCAACACTTGGGGTACACACAATCTAGAAAGAAAGACAGATAATGAACAAATGTGCTATGGGAAAGTATAACAGATACTTGGTCAAATGAAAGCTCAAAACTGAGAGAAAACCTGGGTAGAAAATCAAACACCTGAAAATAATTAGTTACCACTGAAATTGGATAAAAATCACCCAGTAAGTAACTCAGCGATGAAGGCAGAGAACCAAGAGCAGGGTAGTCAGGAAGGGGATCTACGTAATGACTGGATGACCAGGGTGTCCTAGCGTCAGATGCAAATGAAAGTTGACCCTCAAAAAAAGCTGTAATTATAACACCCAAAGAGCCCAGCTCTCAGCTGTCCTGTCCTCAGTATCTGAGAAGTCAATCCAGTGAGTGTGAGTCTGAGAAGCAGTATCAAAGTACCTTGACTCTGCTAGTTCTGCCCCAGTTGAACTAGGACCCCGCCGTCCACCATGGACAAGACCAGGTCCAAGTTCCCTGAGGGGAGGGAGGATGGCGAGGAGAGGGAGAGTTCTTGAGCAGGCTCAAGACAAGGTTCCAGGTCCACAAGGGATCTGGAATACAAAAAGGAATAATAAAAGAAATATATCAACTCTATGGATTATTTTATGCTAAGGAAATACTGCAGAACTGCTTTACTTTTAAAAATAAATACTCAAAAAAACTGTAATCTTGAGTTTAAATGACTTAAGTGTGACCTTCAAGTGGAGAAAATGACTAGACATTCTCACTAATTCTTATCAATTGTCTGATTCTATAACCTAATTCCATCTAAATCTATATTAATATATTCTAGATGCTTCACACATACTTCCCTAAAATGTTTATGCCATGTATTTCAAGACTCCTGATGAGTGAAAGCATTTTTCAAAATGAGAATCTCATTTTGAAACTCAGTCAAAGTGAGTACATGCCAAGGATATAATAAGACACCATACCTCTGTGAGCAATGGATGCTGAGGGCACCAGAGTAATTCCAGATCCCACCTCCTGAAGAGGCTGGGGATCTTAAGGTATTTTCAGTCTTAAAAATCAATTCAAGAAGTGGGTGGAAAAGACAGAACAGGGAGTGGGTGGGCCAGGTAGCCTGGGACTGACACAGGAACCAGCAATGATAGATATGAAATTATTTGCTCCCTACAAATTAAGCACTATCATACTCTACTGTACAATTGTTTTCAGTAATAGTGTCAGGAGGGGGAAAAAAAAATGCATGTAGTCCAAAGATGATGTCCCTATGAAAACTATTATTCATATAACTCAACATACTCAAATAGGAATCACACTATGGAAACAGCCCTGCATTTGCCCAAACATTACTTGCCAAGGCTATTCAAAGGGCGGAGTGGTGGTACTTTCCAAAAGAAACGCTTGAAAAATCTCCTCAGTAATTTTTTTTTAATAAACAAAGCACACTATAATAATCTATTAAAGAAAGAGAATATAAGCCTAAGGGAAAAAGAAAATACAGTAAGGTTTGTTTGGTTTGGGGTTTGTTTGTTTGTTTGTTTTCAGTATCACCACCATGAAGCACAAGGCATCAGCCAAAACTGTTTAAAATATCATTTCAGGACAGCTTACCACAGGAGTCTGAACTCCAAAAGTCATGTTGCTTCCAGAAGTCTATGTACTGAAAAATATATCTTTATAAAGTGAAACCAAGGCCTTAAAATGTGGCGTACAGTAACAATTAGGGTCATTCAATTCACGTTCTCAAACTTTGCTCCCGTGGAAAATTTGTATTATTTTAGCTCAACTGAGGTGTCCTATCAAAAAATTTAAATAATGGTGTCCTTTCCCAATTTCACAGTGGGTAATGCATGTTAAAGAACAAAATTCTCAATGTTAAACTCTTGCCTCAATTTATCTAAAATATTAGATACCTGCTACCTCTTTCAATATTGGAATTCAGCCTAACAGAGTATCTATTCAACACAAAAACGGAAATGAGGTATTTGAAGTTTATAATATCGTGATTCATGACTTCCAAGCACTCTGCTACCTTCTTAAATTCGATTAAGCCCAACAAAACCACAGGCATTACAAAGTACACTTCGCTTGACATGAAGCATACAAAGATGAATAAAACACAGCCCACCTCACATGAAGCCGCACCAGGGAAAATGCATACAAGCCAAAAAGTATCTACTAAACACCTGCAGTAAACACTGGAGTGGGAGATGCAAAGAATTCACCCTACCCCAGCAAGGACCTGGGGACTTCTGCATTGAGGACCACTAACAAAAGGGATGCTGAGGATGCTGGAATTCGATGACTACATGTGTATAGGACCTTTCTTCCTAATTAATATCAAGGTTACATACACCATAACCCTAGGACTCTTGCAATGCCAGTCTCCTGGAATTCACACAGACTATCTGAGTCAAGAATATGAATAAACATTCTCGAAGTGAAAATCGTTACTAAATTCAAACAAACTGGAAAGTACTGTTTCAACTGATAAAATGTAAAGATTGCCTAAATATAATTGTATCATTTGATCTAATGACTCCAAATCACAAACTAAGGCATATACTTAAAACACCGGGAAAAAATTCAAAGTTAGTAATATACAAGCTTTTTTAGTACAAAACAATAATCCATTGGGGAGGTATGAATTATCTACCTAAGTGTTCGGTTAAGTCAACTAGTTTATTCAGTTCATGTTAAATCTCTTCAGGAAACTTGGATTATTTTCACTCTGCAAAATAATAGGGCTGCAATAAATTAATTATTAATAATAATTAACAATTAAGTGCTTAAGTTCCTCACAAACAGAAAATTCTGTACTTCTGCAGTCTGTCAGATTAAGACGTCAACACGGTTTCAAAACAGGAGTAAAAAAGCCTTAACTTCTCAAATTGGTAATGCTATAAAATTCAGTTTCCTACCTTACCTCAGTATCACGGTTCACATTTTACCTACCCAGTTTTCAAGTTCGTCAAAGAAAGTTTCATGACTCAAAGGGTACTCCTCCCACCCTCAATACTAAAACTGTTTCTTAAATACAAGATCCTAAGGAAAATATATAATGAAATATATAATATATAATGAAAGGCAGTGAGCTGTGACTCTATTCCACATCAAACCTGGAATGCACTAATTAAAAGTCAATATTACACTTGGTATATGGGTTCCTACATGAAACTCCTGCCATGCTCTAGCTTCAGGTTAAACAGGTTAATAGAATCCAATAAAATGGCTCTATTGAATTATACTGGATTTCTTTTCAGCAGCTCCTTTACCTGACCATTCTGTTGAGCTTTAAAATCAACTTCAGGGGTAGCACCCAATAACCAAGGAGAGCCACGGCTCACGGGGGCTGCATTCTGCAACCCACCTCGTGTGGAAAATCACCGTCAACGCACGTTTTCCATTTCAAACTGTGATACAGGTGGAGGAAAAAGTGTAAAGCCTTCTCTTTGAACCTCCCATCACACTGCCTCCAGGCGCTAACTTAAGAATTATCTCAAAGACAATGTAATGCAGTACAGTTCTCAGAAGACTCTAAAAGTTGCCTTTGCCAGAGAGGGGAGACCAAAAAAAAAAACTCCCTCGAGACTAAAGGTTAAATTAACGTAGTATTTCAACCTCGCTGTTGGGTACACGGCTGGATTTACAGGACAAATTCAGAGAACGTTTCCCCCCCAAACAGACTGCCTGGGTCCCGATTAAAGTAAGTATATGCAGGATCGTCAGAGGAGGGAAGGGGGCGGGGAGAGCGCAAAGTGAGTGAGATCTTTAGCCTCCGCTGACTAAGGGGCTGCTGAGAGGTCAGGAGAGTTAGGGCGATAATGGGGCCAGGCGCAAAGGGTCCTTCAGGAAGACCTGGCGGCGCGCGGCGCGAGGGACCACTGGCCCGGCAGTCTCGTGGTCGGCAAGGAGGCCCCTCCGCTCCTCGGGCCAAGGCCGGGAGCCCGGCCCCCCTCCTCCCCGCGAGAAGGCGACGCGCCCCCAGCCACCCTCACCGGCCGCGCGACGAGGCGGCTGCGGCGCGCTGGCTGCGGGAAGCCGGCCCGCAAGGCGCGCAGAACCCAAGAAAAGGAAGTCAGAAAATGGCCAGCGCGCAGCAAGACTGAGACACAGCAGCCGGGGTGCCCGGCTCAGGGAGCGGGGCGGACGGCGGCCCCGCGAGCGCAGCGCGTGCGCCCGGGAAGCGCGCCGCCCGCGCGGCCCTCAGCTCCGCCCCCCGGCTCCCCGCGCCGCCGCCGCCGCAGCCCCTCTGGGAACTCCAAGCCGCGCGGCCCCGCGAGGCGGGCGCCAAGGAGGGGAGGGGCCGCGCTCCCCGCCTCCCCGCCGGCCCGCGCGGCTCCCCAGCCCGGAGCCTACTCACCTCCTCCTCCTCCTCCTCCTCGTCTCTCCCTCCTGGCCACCAGCGCGGCCCAGCCGGCGACGCGCTGACGCCGTGCCCCTCCCCCGCGGCCGCCGCCGCCGCCGCCGCCGCCGCCGCCCCGCCCGGCCCGCGGCCGCAGCGGCCTCGGGACGCGTCAGGCGCAGGCCCCGCCTCCCGGCCCGCCCACGCGCTCACCACTCCGCCCCCTGCGCGGCCAGGTTGTTGCGGGTCCCTGACTCAGCAGACGCTCCCGCCTTCGCGAGCCGCGCCACCTCGGCTCTCGACCCCCGAGCCTCTCCTCACCTGCCCACTGCCCTAGGGCCTCACTTCTCCTCCCACCTCCCCGCGCGCCCTTCCCCATCTCTGGTCAGCACCCGCGTCTTTCCCTTAAGCTTGTTTATACTCTTTTCCCTAATCCCTAGTCTGGTTGTAAGCTTGCATTGGTGCCTTCTCCTTCCTTCTAGAAGATCTTCGCTGCTCACTAGGTCAGCCTCGGTTTCCTCCTGCAGTTTTCCCGCCGGTCCCTTCTCTCCCCGGCCTCCGTTCCCCTCCCTGGCCTGCTGGAGCCACGTACCGGGCTTCTTCCCTGCCACTGCTACCTGCTGTGCAGCTCGCACCTCCTAGGCACCTGCTTGGCCAACGCGTCCTAATTTCCCTCCCCCAGGTCCCCTCAGAACCCTCTGGACAGGCTCGTTCCTTCCTTTACCTACATTTTGAGCGTCCTTTCTGTTCTCACTACTCCAAATACTTCATATGCAGTTTGGGAGTTAATGGTATGTGCGCAGCCCCACTCGCCTCAAGAGAGTCACTCAAGTAGTTAAAAATCACAAAGCAGAGCGATAGCAGTGGTGACAATCTTTGACTTTCATCGTTCCCATCCATACTTTCTCTGAGATAAAATGTCAATTGACACAATTTCTATTGGGTCTTACAGTGCACAAATTTTGCCTGTTTTTTCCCTGCAACCTAATCTCACTTCAGTTCTTTTATTTATAAAATTCATAGTCTGTAGAAAGAGCACCAGGATCTTTTAGGTCTCTCGTTTTCTTACCTGTAAAAGGAGGAATTTGTTTCTTCCACATTTAAATATCTGTGATTCCGAATCAAAGGATTTTGTATTTGGAAGGAGCTTGTGGGTTAAATGAGTCAGAAGAAGGCAAAACATGCAAATGTAACTAGAAGTCTGGTAAACTTCATTTTTAAAACTGCAACTTGGAAGAGTTAGGTTGTGATGTGGAAATGAGTTGAGAGACATACCAAAATAAGGGAAACTGATTAGGCCTTTAAAGTTACATCCACAAGTTGCTTTAAATTATGTGAGTAAACATATTATCCTTAGATTGAAGAATTAAAACTATCTTCCATTCTAAACAAAATCCGGGCTCTATGAAGACTATAAAATGATCAATTCACCATTAGTAAAAAAGGATTCAATTATAAAATCCATATTTTAAATTGGAAATTAACCATGTAGATTAAGGGAAGCTTTTTTTTTTTTAATTTTTTTAATTTATTTATTTTTGGCTGTATTGGGTCTTCGTTGCTGCGCAGGCTTTCTCTAGCTTCAGTGAGCCGGGGCTACTCTTTGTTGCGGTGCGCGGGCTTCTCATTGTGGTGGCTTCTCTTGATGCGGAGCACGGGCTCTAGGTGCACGGGCTTCGGTATTCGTGGAGCACGGGCTTTGTTGCTCCACAGCATGTGGGATCTTCCTGGACCAGGGCTCAAACCCCTGTCTCCTGCATTGGCAGGCGGATTCTTAACCATCGTACCACCAGGGAAGTCCCAAGGGAAGCCTTCTTAAAGGACAACAAAGGAAATGTAGAATTTGGATTTGTTTATAGGGAAAAGGTAAAGGAAATTGCTTGAACAAAGGCATTGGGGAAAAAATGAGCAAGCTAACAATGGGGAAAAGGTATGAGATCAGATGACTTAAAACAGAAGGTTCACTTAGAAACAATAGAAAACAAAGCTGAAATGATAGGGTAGAAGACCTGAATTTGAGCCTGACAAATTTAGATTTGATCTAATGGAAGATCATTTTGAATTTGGCAGAGGGGGTGGTGAAAATGAGACAGGAGACCATAACCTTGTCAGGTTCTGAAGTAGCAAGTGGGATTTTAAAAGAAATGGTAGACATAAATGCCACTAAGGAAATGACTTGCGTTTAGTGGTTATATATAAGGAATCAAAGATCAGTAAGCAGTCCAAGATGACTTTAAGTTTGTGGCAAGTCAACAACAGTATACATAGACCTTAGCACCTTAGAGTTGGAAGATGATCGGCCCTCAGTGGTACAGACTCTCAATTGCTAGAGAAGGAAGCACAAAACTTCCCAAGGTATACCTTCCTATTCATCACATCCTCATTCCAGAAAACTTTAGTTTGCTGCTCAAATCAAATTAGAAGTTAAGAAAAAATCTCTTACCCTGTCATGGGCTCTTTGCTGGTGTTTTATGGTCGACCTATTTTTACTTCCGTTTCAGCCCCACTGATGTAAAAGTGCTCGGTTGTGCAGTATATAATGTTACAGCTGGAAATAAATCAATAAGTGTTAAATACATACCAAATGCTGTTCGGCACTCTGCTAGGCCTGGAGGGCTGGAAAAGTATAAAAAGGGCCTCTACCTTTCATAAGCTTATAATCTGGTTGGAGAAAAAATGTCAACACACTTGACACAACAGAGAATACATTCCATGGATGGTGAGAACAACCTGGGTGGACTGTAAAGTGTGCTTGTATAGAAATAGTGGGAAACAGAGTTGAATGAATTGGAAATGATATGATGGATACTGTTCATAATTTAACAAATTTTCATTAACCTTTAAGCATGTTCTAAGTTCTGGAGGTAAAGCCGTAAAATAAAAAGTTCCTGCTCTCATGGAGCTTCCATTCCATTTAGGAGAGACAGAGAGGAACAAATAAATACACAATTATCAAACAGTAATAATCGTTCCAAAGAAAATAAAATGTGAGACGTCAAAATAAGTGTATGGAAAGTAGGTAAGATGTTTCTGAGGAACATTTAAACAATGGCTTGAATGAAAGAAACAACCAGTCCTGGCATGGTCTGGGGAAGGGCAGTTCAGGCAGAGTTAGCTATTGCAGAGCCCTAAGGAGGAGTCAAGCTTAGTGTCCTTGAGACTAAAAAAGACCAAATGTTTCTGGAGTATAAAGAGCCAGGAGGAAAGTGAGGGAGATGAAACAGGAAAGGTAAGCAAGTTCTTGTAGGTAAGAAGGGATTTTGAGGTCAGGTTAAGGTACAGATATTTGGAAGATTAGTGGCTGTGGCATTCTGGATTAGAGGAGGGGAGATTAGAACCTGTAAGACCAGATGGAAGCCTGTGTGATAATCTGAGCAGGAGGTGATGTGAGGTAGACAAGGTTGGTGGCAAGGTCAGCAGGGAAGACAAAAATGTCAAGGAGATCAAGTAATGGGTATTTATGAGGTGTGGTAGGTGGTGTTGGGTGGGGAGAGTCCACAGTGTCAAATGCAGCAAAAAGGTCAAGGAGAATAGGCATTAAGTAAGAGCTG
This sequence comes from Balaenoptera acutorostrata, assembly GCF_949987535.1. Classification (NCBI taxonomy): domain Eukaryota; kingdom Metazoa; phylum Chordata; class Mammalia; order Artiodactyla; family Balaenopteridae; genus Balaenoptera; species Balaenoptera acutorostrata. Next base: position 7,499,624 of record NC_080071.1, read on the forward strand.
AGCTAGTATAATTAACAAGAAAAATGTCATGTGTAACCTCCAAGGGAAGAGTTCCCATAGGATGCGGGGGTGAGAAGTGAGGAAATTGAGACAGTAAACTTTGACTGTAAGAATCAGTATAACTCAAAATGTACAAAGCATTTGCTCATTTTATTTACCTTTTAAGACCATTTACATTTGGGAATTATTAAAATTTTAAACCCATTTAAACATTCCCAGTCAGGTCTAATTTTTTGTCTCTATACTGAAGGGAGAACAAACTTATGCAACAGAGACATATCTTATATGTTTTTCTGGGCCCAAAATCAATCACACCAATGACTCCCTGCTCTAAATGTAATTAGAGTTCACTTAAAACACCAATGGCATTTTTCACAGAAATAAAACAAACAGTCCTAAAATTTGTATGCAATATAAAAGACCTTGGGGCTTCCCTGGTGGCGCAGTGGTTGAGAATCTGCCTGCTAATTCAGGGGACACGGGTTCGAGCCCTGGTCTGGGAAGATCCCACATGCCACGGAGCAGCTGGGCCCGTGAGCCACAACTACTGAGCCTGCGCGTCTGGAGCCTGTGCCCCGCAACTGGAGGGGCCGCGATAGTGAAAGGCCCGCGCACCGCGATGAAGAGCGGTCCCCGCACCGCGATGAAGAGTGGCCCCCACTTGCCGCAACTAGAGAAAGCCCTCGCACGAACCGAAGACCCAACACAGCCAAAAATAAATAAATAAAGTAGCTATAAAATGTTAGATCACATTCTCCACTGCTCAAAATTCTCCAAAGGTGTCCCTGTCTAAAAAAAAAAAAAAAAAAAAAAAAATTCCTACTTCCTCCCCATCCCAACCACTCTCTAAAAAAATAAAAAATAAAAAAAAAATAAAAATAAAAAGACCTTGGATAGGCAAAGTAATCTTGAGAAATAAGAACAAAGCTGGAGGCATCATTAGTCCCTGATTTCAAACTGTATTACAAAGCTATAGGAATTAAAACTGTGTGGTATTGGCATAAAAACAGACACATAGATCAGTGGAAGAGAAGAGGGAACCCAGAAATAAACCCATGCATGTATGGTCAGTTAATTTATGACAAAGGAGCCAAGAATATACAACGGGGAAAGGAAAGTCTCTTCAATAAATTGTGTTAGGAAAACTGGACCATTACCTTGTACCATATATAAAAATTAACTCAAATGGATTAAAGACTTGAATCTAAGACCTGAAACCATGAAACTCCTCAGAAAAAACATATGCAGTAATCTTCTTGACATAGGTCTTGGCAATGATTTTATGAATTTGACACCAAAAGCAAATGCAACAGAAGCAAAACTAAGCAAGTGGAACTACATCAAACTAAAGAGCTTCTGCACAGCAAAGGAAATCATCAACAGAACAAAAAGGCAACCTGCTGAATGGAAGAAAATTTTGTGAATATTTTCTCATACAACTCAGTAGCAAAAAATAATTTGATTAAAAAATGGGCAGAAGGTTTGAATAGACAGTTTTCCAAAGAAGACACACAGATGGCCAACAGGTACATGAAAAGATGCTATACATCATTAACCATCAGAGAAATGCAAATCAAAACTACAATGAGCTATCATTTCACACCTGTCAGAATGGCTATTATCAAAAAGACTAGAAATAACAAGTGTTGGTGAGGATGTAGAGAAAAGGGAATGCTTGTGCACTGTTGGTGGGAATGTAAACTGGTGCAGCCACCATGGAAAACAGTATGGAGGTTCCTCAAAAAACTAAAAATAGAAGTATTATGTGATCCAACAATACCACTTTTGGGTATTTATCCAAAGAAATATATGTATTTAAACAAGCTAATAGATACAGAGAACAGATTGGTGGTTGCCAAAGGTGGGGATTGAGGGTGGGAGAAAAGGGAGAATTGTTTTTGTTTTTGTTTTTAGTTTAATAAATTGAATTTTTTTTTAAGTTCACTCTTACTCCTGGGATATGATAAGAGTCTAACAGTAGAAACACTAAGGCAGACGTAGTACCATGTTGATTATGATTCCATTGCTGTCAACTGTCAGAGCCAAACCATGTGGGCTGTGGATATTACCTTGAACACATCACATAACCTCACTGAACTCCAGGTTTTCATTAGTAAGGAAGAGGAACCTGTCATATTTCAGGTTTAGAGGAATACAAGTTAGCTCTTCTATAAAAGAGAAACAAATACCATTCTGTGAGATCCACATGAACAGCTACCATGACTCCAACAGATAGTTTTGCAAAGTCTTTCCAAAAGACAATTTTGTTGAACTAGATGTTCTTTTGTTCAGCAACTTGTGAGACAATTAGCAAGTACCTTTCTTCCCTGGAAACAGACTAGACTAGTTTTTGGCAGATGGAGTGGAAGGAGAAAGTCAAGCCCCCTCCATTTGTAGCTCTGCAGCTTTAGCATCTGAGGAAACCAAGCCTGACTCTGGCTAAGTTTTGTCTACACATGGATGTACAAGCCTTCTCTCAATTGTCTGATGTAGATAGGTAGAGTGTGTTAATTTGTTAGGTGTTATTGAAGGATGGAATGCTATTAGCACTCTTTTTTATTTGGAATATACTTTGTTTTGGGGGTCTATTGGGAGCAGTTAATTTCTTGGGATGGTCTGGAAAGCTTCATTAAATTCAATGAAGGAAAAATAACTAAGTTTTTCTAAAAATCATCATGAAATATATTATGTTTAATTTGCTGGCCCAAATGCTTCTCAAGTCAGTAGTGACCAAGGATTCCTAGTATTAATGAACAATTATTTACCATATTGCTGAAATCAACACCATATTTAGCCTGCAAAGCCTTCTCATTTTTGGTGCTAAAAAGGCCAAAAACATCAGTAGCACAGGAAGCATAAAATGTACTCTCTGTGGATGAAATGATCTCTTTAAATTAGGGCTTAGCTATTCCAACACTATAATGAAAAGGAATTTGCTTTATCATTGTTACCTTCTGGCCTGGAGACAGAAACGTTTTATGCTGTGGTTCATCCTGTACCTTTTATCAAGGATAAATTCATGTTTCTGTTTAAAAACAAAGAAAGCTTACATAATCTCTCCTCATGATTAGCCCTTCCAGTAATTATCTGTTGCTCGGAATCAGTGTCAGCCAATCAAGTTCAGATGGCAAAAAAATATTTGATCTGCAGTGATGTGATTTAGAAGACTGTGTGCATGGAAGGTATAGTTATGCACATACAGAGAACATATTTATCTAATTTGACTGCCAGTGATTTAATTAATGTTTGTCAAGCACTTTGAACATGAAAAGAATTATCTGAAAGCTGAGAGCTATTACTCATAATCATTTTTCCTATTTGTTGAACTAAAATTAACATACAAATGTGATACAGTATCTTTGAGAGATGTGCTCCTATTCTAAAAAACTCGTTGGACTACACTTTAAGAAAGTCTCAAAACTTCAAGGCTCTGGTTTCTGAAAGTCAAGCTTCAAGCTGGTTGGGTATCATCCATCAGTAGATTTTGAAGCATACAGGCTAAATAAACAACAGTGACAGATTGGGGAAGTCTATGCACCTGCTTATTGAGAAGATGTTAACAGGGGCAAATCTAAAATAAGAATGCATACCGCAACCTGATTTTCAAGAAGTTTTCGTACATGCCTACACTTAAAATTACCCATATTATCACCTAATTTTTTTCTTCTAGTTTTCTCTCCAAAGAATAAAAACTGATGAGCATGAAGCCTCAGTAGCAATCTGAGAAGAAAAGAAAGAACGGAAAGACCCTATTTTAGAGCTTGGAGGAGAAGCAAACATGTTTTCCTTTAACACATTTTCTCCAAGTCAAGTACAAGAACAATTGGCAAAAGAAGAAAACCTGAGATTTCTGTAAGGAGTCTGAACAAAGGTCCTGATCTAACATGATTCTTCACAGACAGGGTTTGGCAGTGCTGCCTTTGTACTTACAAGAGGTTGGTGGGATATTTGTCCAACTTCCTCGGACCATAGGGTAGAATGGACTCCCCTGTGGTATAGAAGGGGTGACTCAAAAAGACACTGACTGTCCCATATGACTTATTTTTGAATTTTAGTTTCATTTCATTTACATTCTAGTTCCCTAAAGAGATTTTTTACATTACACCTCAATGCAGAATCTTTCCATGTACCCCATGCAGCACGCATACCTTTGTAGAATAAGCCTGATTAGGGCACTAGTTCTACCTTAACCCTACTAAACCAAACTTGACACATGGGCCTGGGAATCTGCCCTTTCAACAAGCACCCCATGATTTTATATTTATTAATATTTGAGAAAAACTTCTAGGAGAAGTATTACTTACTCTGTCTAGACATTCTTAGCACAAATTTTACTTGTAGTAATCAGATATGGCAGAGACAATGGTGCTCATGAACCGTTCTGTGGCTCTCTTACATATTCCACTCTTTTGTGTAGTTGGGTTGGGGCCACATAACTAGTATTGACCAATGGGCTTGAAAAGAAATTTTTGAAATTTGTCACTTCTAGTCAAAGTTTTTGAGAGCACTTTTTCTTCCCATGGCCCTAGAAACCCCGTACTCCAGTTGGTGTAGCTATAAGAAGGAAGCACCCCTGGATCCTTGGGAGCTAGTCTGGTGAGCAACTAGACCCTCAAGAGATTTCTTATGATCTAGAAGTAAACCTTTAACAGTTAAAGAGCTGAGTGGTCCAATATCGTTAACCGTGCTATCATTGTGTAGCCTATGCTGAAGAACACAACTGGATTTAGCTATCTCTCTTTCACAGCTGCAGAAACAGTTTTTAAATTTTGGATCATAAAATGGCGGCAAAAGAATAATAAAATGAACAGTGCACAATTTACTAAATAAATAATTTAAGAACAAATGGATATACAAAGATCACAAACAGTATGTTACACGGTAGAAAAAAAGTTTTTTATGTAGTTCAGTTCTGGTGCTGCTTTCCAATCCTCCCTTAAATTAAAGAATTAGTGAAATCTTTTGTCCACCTGTATCTAGTAAAAATATCTTTGTCCTTGTCATTTCTAGATCCTCTTTTTCTCCAACCTGGTCATACATCATTAACAGTCCATCTTCCAGGCTCTCACATGGATGGAGTTCGTATACTCAATACCATCAGAAGCGGATTGATTACTTATTTGTATTTACTGCTTAAAATTCACTCCTTAAATGCATCAACTAAATTTCTATGGGATTAGCCCCTGATATTCCTAATTCATTACTGCACAGATGTGTACAGTGCTCAAACAGAGAGATTCGCTCCTCTGCGTGCTTTGGGTGCTGCCCTCACACACCTGGGACCAGCACCTATGGGAAGGATGAATCAGACAGCTTTGGTGGAGGGGATGAATGATGTAAGAACAACTCCCATAGAGATCAAATACCTTGCAGACATCACTGATCTATACTATTTGCTGATGTACCCCTGACAGCAGAAGGCCAGTTTTTACTATGGAACTACTACAAAATCATTGTAGTTTGAGAGCTACAAAGGCACATAAAGAAGGGGCAGGGAAAATCCTCCTTTCATGGGTTCTCAAGCACTGCAGAGACTCTTTTGTCAGTAATTATGCCCTTGCTTTAAAATCTTATACCTGCCTCAAATCTTTTTTTGAAACGAGGGGGATATAAAACACAAGCTAGCTACAGTTGGCTTCTACCATGAGTAGAGTACGGTTAATAACATTTCTTATATTTTAACACATCACCTTTCCCGTCATTCACAGACCGAACAGAAAAAAAAAAAGTACTCTGTTCTTTTTCCTGTTGCTTTTTCAATAATTCCAAACAAATCCACACGACATTCATGCAATTATGCCGAAGAACCATATGAAAAGGACTTACTGAAATCATTTTCAGTTCTATTTAGTGTTTATTTGTCCCCATTTTGAAATAGGGCCATGCTGCTTTTGTTCCTATAGAAGAGAAGTTATGATTTAAGAAAACTTTAGAAAAGGGAAGCCGATCTTGATGTTATCAAACTTCCCTCTTTTCTTTTAGCAGAATGTTTGAGAAAATGCCAATTGGTGTCGCCTATCATCAGAACATTTCAAGATCTGTTTGCTTCTGAAAATTAACTTGCATAAAACTATCTGACCTTTTTTAACAGATGATATTATATCCCTCGCTGAATACTTAGCACCTATATGTTTCTCTGAAATAGTTAGACTGTTTCAAATGTTTTAGATGAAATAATATCATAACTAATTTCTACAGGTTCCCCCATTTTTAGGTGGGGACATGCATTGGTATAAACTCAGGCATCCATATTCTTTTGTGGTATTAACCAGAATGCCATTTTTGTCCAGACTGTCACCGAATGGTTTTATAATTAGAAGATCCACTCTAAAATGAAAGTCTGAGGTTGATGAGGCAGAACCAGCTATGTTTTAAAGGGAAATTCTTATTAGTACAAAATATTGGAGGACAAACAAAATCAATTTTTACAGGCAGATTAACCAAATTGTTCATTATTGTAGTAAACATTGCAAAAATCAAGAGGATAGACTGTATTAGCCATACCCGAGCAAGAGAATGAAGTACTATGGTCTAATTTATGTACAATAATTATTCATACTAGCATTCTCATAGTTTAGGTAATGACTCATTTTGTTCTATGTGACCTCTGTTCTCCAAGATTGGCTGCTATTAAAAAGTAGAAGCAATAAAAATAAAATAGGATTTTACCAGGTTAGCTTTGGGTTTTTAAAAATACCTGAGAATAAAGGGTAAAGCAAAGACTATTAGTGTTTAGTAATCTGGCACCTTTACATCTTTACAATAGGTTTGAATGTTTGAAAAGTAATGTTTTCTCCCTAAAGGACTTCTTTTTTTTCATTCCCCCCAAGGATATTTAGTAAGATGTCTTTTGGTGGCATATTATTTTGGCATCTAAAAAAGTTGAACACAAAGATCAAGTTAGGTAAGCATAGGCTTTTGCTTTTTCGTTTTGCATTCCTGCCACTTGGTTTTCCTTTGGGTGTAGATGGGCATGTTAGAGGAGGGGGTATGTTTCAAAAAAAGAGCTTAATAATTTACTGTCAGCAGGTCACCACTGATAAGCAAATCTTTTATAAATCGTGAGACAGTAAATTACAAAAGATGGGATGAAAACCACTGCCAAAAGACACAATTTCCAAGGTGCTTTAAAAAATGATGAAAGGATCTAAATGTCAGTGCAAGAATACACATACACAGATGAATTAAATTCTTAAAGGTGTTTCACTCTATTTTTTTTATTGAATTATAATTGACATATAATATTATATGAGTTTCAGGTGTACAACATAGTGATTCAATATTTTTATACATTACGAAATGATCACCATGATGTCTAGTTACCATCTGTCACCATACAGAGTTATTATAATACGATATTACTGACTATATTCCCTATGCTGTACATCACATCTTCGTAATTTAGTTATGTTATAGCTGGAAGTTTGTACCTCTTAATTCTGCAATAATTTTTAACTTTTCATTTTGGGAATTTCCAAACATACACAAAAATGGAGAGAATGTTACTACTATAAGGGACTCCCCATGAAGCCATCAACATGTTTGCTACACTTGCTTCAGATTTCATGATTTCTATGATGTTGTTTTTATTGCTGGAATATTTTTAAAGAAAATCCTAATGTTATGTTATTTCACCCCTAAATGAAACAGTATATCTCAAAAAATAAAAAGAATATTTTCTTATGTAATCATAACACAATTATCACACTTAAGTATGTTTAAAATACCTATTCTCACATCCCTTAAGTCATTGTATGTTAACTATTAGCATTTTCTTATATGATTTTTATCTTTACTTTACTTTCTCCTTTCTAGGCATCCCCTCAATTAGCAAAAGGAATCCTATACTTGGATTAGGTTATTTTTAGCATATCCCTGGGACCCTGCCTATGCCTTTCTCTGGCATGGTGTGTTATTTAGAATCTTAACACTATGTCTGAATTCTGCATTTAAGTTGGCATGATACAAGAAAATTAAATTAGAGTTTTGCTCAAATTCCAAAGTTTTGTAGCATGTAAAATACTGTAATTTATATTTTTAAAAAATGAATCCATAATCTAGCTATGACTGCATTAAGTAATCTACTAGGTAATGTCTAGGATGTTTTTCCTTGGATCCTTTGTTTGCAAATATAGAACACCAACTTTAGCCAAATAAAGCCAAAAATCAAACACATAAAAATTAAAAAGTAAATGACTGGAAGAAAAGGTTTAAATGCTAGTGGGAATCAGGATGGGAATCAGACACTCTGGGAGAAGAGAGCTCTATGGAGCGGAATCTTGTGGGCAGTCTCTTGAGAGCACTGCCATTGTGATGAGCCAGACCAACATGTTTTTCAGCTGTGTATCACTCCGCTCTGCTCAGAGTTATAGCCTATGCCATGTACTTACTCCTTGGCTAGGGCACAGCAGGATCCCTTAAAACTGGCAGTCCCACCAACCCACACACAATGAGGCAGAGGTGGATTCCCAAAGAAAAGTCAGGTGTTGATACCAGAAAAGAGAATGAATGCCTGGTAGGCAAATTCAAGTGAGGCAGGATGAGAATATAGAACCCCTTCTTCTCATCAATGACTCTCCTTCCTTCAGATCTTACTGATGGGTCGTTGAAAACCAGGCTCTCACCAACTCTGATATTGTTCTCTTTTCTATACCTATGCACTACTATCAGGAACTCCCTTTTCTCTCTGTTCCCTCATCAGAAATCAGTGTTCCAAATACCTACAACATCCAAGCTGCCAGAACCAATGTGTTCTGTGCACCTGATACCACACTGCTCTCTTTCTTGGGCTGGTGAGGATGGACTAAAAAATTCCAGTCTAATTTAAAACTTTCCGTTTCCTTTTTGGCTCCCATTTTGCTCATTTGTTTCCTTTCCTTCCAGTACACTATTAGAATAAATAATACTGATTTAAAAACATGGATCATTCCGTCTGCTCTTTTTGCTGGAACTATCCCCTTCCATACGCAAACACCCCACTCACACACAGTGTTGGCCTACAGTGAGTACTGGAATTTAATTGGGATATAGGAAATTTAGTACTGTACAAGTTTGTTGTATAATGGGAGAGTTCAGAGACTATTGGTCTAAGGGATATGGTATTTAGGGCCAAATGTTCTAATCGGTGTTTAAGAAGTTAAAAGGAAGTAAAGTCGTTGATTCATTATTTCAATTTCCAAGTGAGAATTTAGCTACTCAGATTTTAGTAAGAACCATTTGCTAAGGCAAAGGGCCTAGAGAGACAAAGAAAATGATAAAACTGGAAATCACATTAGATCTGAGGGCTTGGACGAATAGCTTCATCTGATGAATATCATGGTCTCACCTTATAACCACATACAAGAGCTTCAAGCAAGCTGACTGCTACCTATTCCAGTCATTCCCTGTTGAGTCCCCAGACCTCCTCTGAGAGACCTTCCCTCCAGTTTGCTCACCTGCCAACAAGCCCAGAGCTGGCCTGGATTTTGTCCCACTCTCATCAGACCTAAGTGGGTCAACACTAAACATCTAGCTGTATACTTGGCTTGTTCTCCCTTCTCCATCCCTTTCCAGTTCTCTGGCCTGCCAGAGTACCAAAGTGGGGATGAATTTGGTCTTGCTGGGGCTGAGGCGTGGGAAGAGGCTCAGAGAAAAACAGCCCTTCTGGGTTGTGTTTAATCAGCTCTATCCTCTGACTAGTTGCAAGGTGAAAACAAGATATACCTAAAGGAAAAAAAAAAAAAGAAAGAACCTTTGTTGGTGGATAATTACATTCTATTGAAACTCCATACAGAAGTCATTGGAGATATTATTAATTTCCCAACACCATGCTTTCCTAGTTCTATGGCTTTTCCTTTCCCTCTGCAAGCAGTTTTTCTTCTACCTGTAAACCCCCATGTTCCCTAATATGTAAGCCTTCTTTGGGGCTTCATCCGCATCCTTTTTTCTCACAACTCCCCCACGCATACACACTCTCTTTAATTGATCTCAATTGGTTATCATATCCAGGGGAATCTACCTTCTAAATTTTTTTTCACTAGGTTCTCATTATCATTCTTAATTCAGGATCTCGTTATTTCTCTCCTGGACAGTTGCAGTGGCCTCCTGACTTGATTCCTCCAGACAGTCTGGTCTCTGCCCAATCACTTCTCCAGAGAAATCTTTCCAGCACGCAAATCTGTCAAAGCCTGGCTCTATCTAAACTATTCCAATGTCTCTGCAGTAGTCACAGGGCAAAATCTCAAATATTTAGCATGACATAATGCAAATGTCTATGGTCTAGTCTCTGTCTCTGCCCCCTCAACCTCCACCCCTGGCATAACCTTTCAGCCCAGCCCTAACAAAAATACTTTCATTCCCTAATATGCTTTACTCTTTTATAATTCTGGGCCCTTGGCTTTGTAGTTTCTCATGTCGACCCTTCGTGGTCAACCAGGTGACATTATTTCACTCCTCCAGAGGCAACACCAAAGTTACCTCCTTTGTGAAGGCTTCCATGATTTCTCCAGACTACACATTTCCTCAGTGATCTCACAGTAACCAGTCAATACTTCTATTATAACACTTCTTGTGTTGCTACTTCTTGTGTGCCTATTTCTATGTGAGCAGTGGAAGCTGCTCACATAAAGGAACTGTATAGTCTGTTTGATTCCTGCTAAGTAGCACAGAACTAGGAATATTGTGGGCATTATTGCTTAATAACTTAGTGAACGAGGACATGAATGGAGAGAAACTCTTCTACAAGTGTAAAAATCTATTAAGCCTGAGCACACAAAAACAGAGATCTAGTACAGACTTCTCTGCTTGCAAACCACACAAATGCAACTTAAATTAGCTTAGGATAAAAGGAGGATTTATTGGAAAGACACGGGAATATCTCAGGTAATTGAAAAAAGAATTTGTCAACAGAATAGTGTGAAACAAAGTCTGGGAAGCAATTCAGCCCCTGTGTGTCTCTTCTGGCATTGCCGTGGGTCATGACTCTGTTCCTTCCCACTACAAACTTTGTTTCTTGGTTCAGTGGTTCTCATCACTAGCTGCACATTCAAATCACCTGAGGAGTTTTAAAGAAATATTGACACCTGGGTCCCACCCCAGGCCAAGTTGATTAGAATTTCTGGGGGTTGGTGCCAGGGCAGTTTTTAAAGGTTCTCAAGGTGATCTTAATGTGGGAAACAAAGTAGCCAGTAGTTCCTGGGTTTCAGATCTCATTCCCACAGCTTTCCCCTCACGATAAGAACAGACTGGCTGTCAGTTCTCATTCAAAAAATTTCCAGGAAGGGATCTTTTTGATGTAGGTTGGGTCCAGGGCCTATTACTGGATCCATCAATACTGGTCAAGTGTGTGCAGTCACATTAAATATGGCAGCTCACGCTGACCATTAGGCTGGAGAGTGTGTTTGAAGCAGTAATCATTCCAAAGAATGAAGATGATGCTTCTAGAAGGAGACTGTTAATTTATAAAACAATATCTAATACATGTAATAAAATTATATTTACAACAAAATTAAAATTCATTAGGAAATAAATATTTGCTTGTTAGATGAATGAATGAATGATAACATACATTAAATTACGTGGTCAATCAGTATGGTTAGTAAATGATGTCATTAGTGTTACTATGACATAAATCTACTAAGTTTTACTTTGTTTTTTCCTTAGTTCTCTACTATCTATAAGCAATGTCCATCTTACAAAGTTTTGTTTGTTTGTTTGCTTAATATTGGGTCAGTTTAATCCTCTTTATACACAGAAACAAACACAGGCCTAATTTTACCATGTGAGCCAAAGTGTCAAGTTTCAGGCCAAGAAAAAACAACAAAGCATAGGGAGTGGGCACAGCAAGAATGAACTCTGAATCCTGGCATTTGGGCATCTTGGGAGTAGTTGTTAAGAAGTGTGGAAAGACATTTCCATTTGTGTTCAGGCAGTAAAATGAAGGAAAGGACAAGCTACAGGGAAGGAATTTGCCAGCAGGTAGATCTGTACTAGGGCAGAGAAGGTGCCACATTCCAGGGCTGATATTAGAAAAAGCCAGAAGTGTCTAGACACCCCTGTCTGCCCTCTAGAAACCTCTCCTGGGACTGGGGAACTGAGAAGTGCCTGGTAGGGAGACAACAGTATATACTACCTGGCCAACCTCCTCAATATTTTATTTTACATTTAAAAACTTAAATATAAATGCTTTAGGAAGTGTTAACAGTGGTTACCACTGGAAAATAGAACTGGAGGGGAAAATAGAACTGCAGGAGGGCTTTCACGTCTGCTTTATCTATCTCTGTAGTTTTATTGTTTTATGACAGTTGGCCAATAAAAATGGAAGTGTTTTTTTTTAAATAAAAAAAATACATTATAACAGCAATGACAGAGTAAAGTTTTTACACATATTAGAAGTTAGAGAAATAATCCTGTTTTTTAAAAAAAATATCAAGTATAGTTTTTATCTTGATTAAATAAAGTACATCAATTCTGTACTAGCAGAGAATAAAAACCCATCCCTCTGGGAGAGGGATGGCAAAGAGAACTGATACTGGACATGATTTTGGTTTTTTTTGTGGCAGGAGAACCCATAAGATGAGGAGAAAAGGGTACATGAACTAGGAAGGGAGGGTGGAATTCCTGCTCGTATACCTTTGTTTTTCCTAAAGCCAGTGGTGTGGCCCTTGTTACCTTCAGCTACTTAGCACTGAAAAATAAAAGCTGTTTAGGTATTTCATGCCGTTTACAGGGAACACTGAATTTCAGTCCCTGATGCTGAGTTCCCTGGGGATACAAACAGAACTTTCTCAGTGAAAGGCTGGCACGTTAGAAATTCATTCCTGCTTCTTTTTCCTATGACTCTCTCCTGGATGTGGGGCATGGGGTAAGATAGACTGTTATTATTTGTGCTATAATGCAGGAGAGCTACTGTGGGAATTTAAATTCTACTGTGTATTTTAAAAATGATTATAAAAAGGCATTCAGGTACAGCAGGCCTTGTGCTTCTTTTATAAAGGTTTAAGAATATAAGCAAACAAATGACTGGACCGTTGTTGTTGAATCTGAGTCCCCAAGGCCCAATACTTCCTCTGAATACATACATATGAGCTCCTGGCTTTAGTGGGAGTCATGACTCACAGCTGAGGGCAGAACTTGGCCCTTTGAATTCCTGCAATGGGGCTTTCAGAAAGAAAGAAAGAACATGAATAAAGAGGGAAAAAGTCTTGAATTTTATTCAAGGCTAAGTTACTGAGGTCTATAATTCCTCACATCTGCTCAATCATCCAGCCTAAGAAGGTGCTTCTTGCCCACCTTCACCGAAGTGGAAACCAGATTGCTGAAAGTTCCACATCTGAAGAAGCAGATGATTTAGCAAACACCTTCCCACAGATATTTGTAAGATACTTGCCTGTCTCTTGATGAGTAAAGTTTTCTTTCCAGTTGCTCTCCTTTTTGTCAGAGTGCCAGCTCCACTCCAGTATTGTTCTGCTTAGGTTTCTGTGAGGCAAATGAGAGGTAGGGGAGACACAGTCCTGGGAGAGGAAGGAAGGGCCAGGGGCCAAGTAGAGCCTGGGGAACCTGACTTGGGGAGGAGAGAGACTCAGACGATCTGGAGAACAGTGGAACGAGAGATAAAATAAGAGCATTCAGGAGAAGGGATTAGAGAGAGAAGGAGTTCAAGGGAGAAACATGAATAAAGAAAAACAAGAATGAAAGGGTATATAGATGACCAGAGTAAATACTGAAACAGAAAATACTCTTACTTCATTTTAAAAAAAAAGTGTTATAAGATCTGTTTCCTCCCCCTCCCCCAACTTTTTCTTGAGCACGTTTTATTGACTCTTACTTGGCAATGTTATAAAATGTCAACAAATACAGACATCAGCTTCCTTTTTTCTGCAGAGCAAAATAAGTTTATTGACCATGTTTGTTCTGATACTATAATGGAGAGGGTTTAAGTAGAAGGAGGAATGTGTTAAAAATTCATTTTTATTTTCATTAAAGTATGACCAATTATTATACAATCAATTATAACTAAATCCAGAGTTTCATAATCAAGAAAAAATATTAAAGTCCAAGATTTGAGTATTCATATTTAACAAAAATAGGCATTCTTTCTCAAAATAACCCCATCAAAAGACAGCTTATTCATTCATTCATCCAACTAATAGTTACTCTTTGTTCTAAGTATTGGAAATACAAAGTAGAAAAAGACATCAAGGGATTTACAATTTAGTGGGAGAAGAAAGATCAATCAGTGATTGCACCACATATTGGCAAATACTAAGGGAAAGTTATATTCAAGACCTGTGTGAGCACAGACTGAGGGAGGAGGTCAAATGAGAATTGGTACTTGGGACCATCTCCCGGAGGAGATGATGCTTGAGGTAGATGTATAAGAATGATGAAAGCTGGTGTTACAGGAAAGAAAGTAACGTCAGGGAAAAGTAAGGGAAGATGAGACATGGTATGCCAAGAAGAACAAATTGAGTATATAAACATAAGGAGAATTAAATGGAAGAGGTGGCAGGAGATAAAACTGAGAAATAAACAGGACAAGAAAGGCTTTCTGTACTAAGCAAAGTATTTGGACTGGATCCTGAATGGTGTAAGAGACTATTGAGAACATTAGACATCTGATTGATCCGAGTAGGTGTATGTTTTAGAAAGTTCATCTGAAGCACAATGAATTGAAATGGACTAGACTAGAGGCAAGGAGTCCAGTTAGGAGACTGTTACAATAATTCAGGAAGATAGTGGTCTACCTAGACAGTTACTCTAGAGATAGAAGATGTAAATGGATTTGAATGTATTTAAGAGTTAGAACTGACTAAACTTGGTGACTGAATGTTAGGAATGAGGAAGAATGCAAAGTCAAGCATGACATGACTTTGTAATTATTTCTGGATAGACACAATACATTGAGTTTTATCTCTTGGTAGTGGGACTAGGAGTGGTGGAGGGGTCCAAGTTTTCAGGTCTGGGAATCTGGGTAGATGGTAGTATATTCATCAAATTAAAATGGAATATTAAAAATGGAATTAAAAAAATATGGAACCTAGGAGGAGGAGCCAGTTTTAGAGGAAGCTATTTGCCTTAAGGCCAATGAGTCAGAAAGAGACTAGGCTCAGGATAACAGAGTCAGAGAATGGAGCTCCAGGAAAGAAGGTGTGAGGACTGAATAGAGGGAGAAGAGCTCCTGAAGGAGGCTGAGAAGTGAACAGAGAGCTGGGAGAAAAGCCCAGGAAAAGTGCCATCACAAAAGGGGAGGAAGGAGTGAGCTTCCAGAAGGATGAGGTGGTGAATAGAGGCTCATGCCACAGACAGGTTAAGTCCGATAATGACAGAAAACCACCCAGTGGGATGGTTGTACAGTTGAGAACAGGAGTATAGACTATTCTTTCAAAAAGCTTCACCTGTGAAATACAGAGAAGTGAGGTAGGTAAGGGATTTCTCATTATCGTCATCATTATTATGACTGCTATGATGATGAAAGAGACTTAAGCATGTTTATATGAAAAGAGTAAATAGGATGGGAGGAACTAGAGATTTAGGTAACAGAGAGAATGATGGATGGAACAAAGTTCCTGAGAACAGAGGAGAGGGTGTTATGTATCTTACCAATGCCCTGTACAACTCTAAGGGGCACAATTCATGTTGTGTTCTGTGGGTAATAAATGTGAATTTAGCTAACTAGAGCACAACTCTAAGAGGTGCCATTTACATAGAATACAACTTGAAAGGTGCCTCCAGAGTTGTACATGGCTGGCAACCCTGGAAATGCAAAGCATGCGTGGAGGGAGTGCCCATTTCACCTTTATACCTCATCTGAGTGACAGTTAAACTGCATCTAACCCATTGAAGCTCTCCATACTGAAATCAAGGGTAACTATTAGGTGCTCACACTATTTGACCAGTACAATCGACAAAGAAGTATAGCTAAGTGTTCTGTCTTACCAACCCAATTATCTTCTAATACCCTTCAACACACATTTTTTAAGCACTCCTATTCCTCACTCAGTAGTATGCTAGGCTTTGAGGAATGAAAAAAGATGCTAAACAATCAGTAGCCTCAAACTATTTATAACCTGGTTTGAAAGACAAAACATATCTACTCACTCCAAACTGTTAGAAGATACTGCAAGATAGTGTGAGTGAAACAAACGCTACAGGTTAAAAGAGTTTCATTTAACTGAGAGAAAAGGAAATCTAAGATCATCTTGTTTACTGGTTTTCAAACTGTGTTTCCTGGAACCCTGGGGCTTTGTGGCGATGCTTCAGGAGTTTCACAAAGAATGATGTATTCTCTGCCAAACACTGAAGATTTAAATTGCTCCTGGGGGTTCACCATGGCAATGTTTGTAATAACAAAAAATTAGAAACAACCTAAATGTCTTTCAATAGGGGTCTAAGTAAATTATGGTGCCTTCATACAATGGCATACTAAATAGCTGTTTTTAAAGGAAAAATAAATCTGTAGGTATTGTTAGAGAAAGATCTTCAAGATCTATAATTAAGTGGAAAATGAAAGTTGCAGAAAAATATGCATGGTGTAATCCTATTTGTGTGGAAAAAAAAAGAGATGTGTATGTACATGCATGTATGTCGGTGTGTGTAGCTTGTATATACATTAAATATTATTTCTGGAAAGACACAATGTATTGAGAGTTTTATCTTCTGCTAATGAGACTGGGAGTGGTATTGGGAGGAACTGGAAAATTATTGATTTAGCCCAAACCTTTCATTTTATTAATAGAAAACTGAGATTGAGGAATACTGTGACTTACCCTAGGTCATACAGTTAGTATTAGTCAAAAACAAAACACACACCCAATCTCTTGATCTGTTATTTATTTCTCTTCGTATCTCAGGAAAAGATAACTATGGATAAGAATAGTTTTACAGAAGCAGTCAGTTTTTCTCGCCTCTATTTCCCACATTTCCCCTCTTCCTCTACCACAAATCATCTCTCATTCATTTCCTATCCTGTACATGCTAGCTTTTCGCTATAAAATGTACAGTTGCACTCATCAAGCAGTGATACTCAAAGTATCTACAAACTATTGTACTGAACAGGATTTTAGTCCTTGAAGGACAGTCTCTCTTCTCTTTGGGCAGTGGGACAGCCAATGGGAGACACATTTAGTATGTACTGGTTCAGTTGAAATGCCTGTTGAGTTCACAGATTTCCTGGGCTACAGTGGTTCCACACCCAAGCAGGCGATGCCTCCGAGTAGGGCTTTGCTCTGTTCCCGCTCAATGTGAGACCGTAGGTGATCTGCAGGACTCTTCTGTGCCTAAGTTTCCACATTTGTAAAGAGGAATATTACCTGAGCCTCTCCCCTTACTCTGGGTTGCTGAGAGAAAAGAATGATACAATGGACATAAATGCTGGAAACAGTTCTTATCATCTTAGGGGTAACAGTATATTTTGGTGGAGTCAGAATCCAAGCTCTGTCCCTCACCAGTGTATGCTTTAGCCTCTGCAATGATCAGTATCTTTGTCTGTTAAGTGAGAATAATAACACCGAACTCCTGGAATTATTTTCAGGAATAAACGAGATAATGAAAACAAAGGGCTTAGCTCAGTGTTTGACACATGAAGCACTCAAATAAATAAGGTTAGTTTTTACCATTTCATTGTTGTTACATTTTAAAATATGTTATTTGGTGTCTGTTCAGGTCTACTGGTGGTATGTCACTTCAGCATTTTCTCATTTTAGAGTCATTAATATTATTTCAGATTCTCCTTTGAACATTAAGCAAACCAAGAAATCCATCTTATGTCAAGAAATCAAGCTATCACTTCTGTTCACTTATATAGGTTTTTTTTTTTTTTAATTAAGCAGCTATTATGTGCAAGCTAGGCACTGGGGATACAGGGGTGAAAATGACACAGTCCCTGCTCTCAAGATGCTTTGATTCTCCTGTCATTCTCAAACTCAAGTGATGATCCCTGGCCCCGGCAAAACTAATGGTATACATTGTAGATATGGTAGATATGGGATAAAGCAAAGGCAATGGCAGCAACAATTGATTTGCAGGACACAGAGGTGGAGTGAATGATATAACTCAGATGTTCTCAAACTTTTTGATCTCAGGATCCTCTTAACACTCTTAAAAACTATTGAGGATCCTAACGAGCTTTTTAAAATATGGGTTATAGTTGGGAAAACTGGACAACCACATGCAAAAGAATGAAACTGGACCACTATCTTATACCATACACAAAAACTAAGTCAAAATGGATTAAAGACTTTAAGACCTGAAACAGTAAAACTCCAAGAAGAAAACACAGGGGGTAAGTTCCTTGACATCAGTCTTGACAATGATTTTTTTTTTTCTTTTGACACCAAAAGCAAAGTCGACAGAAGCAAAAATAAACAAGTGGGACTACATCAAACCAAAAAGCTTTTGCACAGCAAAGGAAACCCTCAACAGAATGAAAAGGCAACCTATGGAATGGGAGAAAATATTTGAAAATCATATATCTGATAAGGGGTTAATATCCAAAATATATAAAGACTCATAAAGCCCAATAACAAAAAACAAAACAAAACAGAAAAATCCAAACAATCCACTTAAAAAATGAACAGAGGAACTGAATAGACATTTTTTTCAGAGAGGACAAACAAATGGCCAACAGGTACATGAAAAGGTGCTCAACATCATGAATCATTAGGGAAATGCAAATCAAAACCACAATGAGATGTGATATCACCCTGTTAGAATGACTGTCAACAAAAACACAAAGGATAACAAGTGTTGGTGAGGAACTGGAGAAAAATGTACTCTTGGGCACTGTCGGCGGGAATATAAATTGGTGCAGCCATTACGGGAAACAGTATGGAGGTTCCTCAAAAGATTAAAAACAGAACTACTCTGTGATCCAGCAATTCCACTTCTGGGTATATATCCAAAAGAAGCAAAAATAGGATATTAGAGAAATCTCCACTCCCATGTTCATTGCAGCATTAAGATATGAAAACAACCCAAGTATCCATCAATAGATGTATGGATAAAGAAGACATACACACACACACACACACACATACACACACACACACACACACACACACACACAGTGGAATATTATTTAGCAATGAGAAACAAGGAAATCCTGCTGTTTGAGACAACATAGATGGACCTTGAGGGCAGTATGCCAAGTGAAATAAGCCAGATAAAGACAAATACTGCATGGAATAACTTAGATGTGGAATCTAAATAAAAAGTCAAACTCATAGAAACAGCGAGTAGAAAAGTGTTTGTCAGGGCCTGGGGGGATAGGGGAAATATGGAGAGTCTGGTAAAATGGTACAAACTTTCAGCTATAAAATGAATAATGTCTGAAGATCTAATGTTAAACATAGTGACTATAGTCGATAATGTTGTATTGTATAACCAAAATATGCTAAGAGAGTAGAACTTAAATGTTCTCACCAAAAAAAGAAAAAAAAGAAAAGGATAAATATGTCAGGTGATGGAAATGTTATTAAACTAGAGGGAAGGAATTCTTTCACAATGTATATAAGTATCAAATGATCACAATGAACACTTTAAATATCTTACAATTTTATTTGTCAATTATAACTCAATAAAAATAAAATAAAATATGGGTTATAGTTATTGCTGTTAATTGTGTTAGAAATTAAAGCAGAGACATTTAAAATATTTATTTTGTTATTTTAAATAGCATGTTAATAAAAATTATTTATATTAACCTTATATTAATCTATTAACTAAATAAAAAATTAAAATTTATTATTTTACTTATTTACTTATTTTATTAAAAATAATAAACCAATTACATGTTGACATAAATAACATGTTTTTGAAAAATAATTATATAGTTGTGGTATAGAATAGATGATAACTTATTGAGTTTGACTTATCTTTGGAGAAGGAGAAAGTGAAAAAATGAGTTACTCCATGATGGTGAGTAGACTCTTCTAGTAGTGGTCCAAGGATGTCTATCCACGACAGGTGATTCAGTCATACATATACCCACCCGGACATCTTTGTGGCTTAGGTTTTGAGGCTATCAGTCTTATCCCAACCTCACGCTGTCCTTTTTTTCTCTGTCCTTGACAATTTCCTGTTCAAGGATGTTCCTAGGTGATGAAGGTTAGATGTTGTGTAATGGAGAAAGAACCACTTGGAAATTCTGACGTTTGGGTTTTCCAGCCAAAGACGTTAGCAGAGACATTATTAGGAGCCATAAATGTAGCCTTGAGACAGACAGAGCATAGCCTCAGCATCATGCAGGGAGAGAGAGGGGATTAACTTCCTACACCTCCACTTTTATTAAAAGCAGGTCAACAACCAAATCCAAACGTTACATTGCCACTTTTGCTTCTTGTAGGTTAGTCTTACTTAGCTCAAAACACTGTGACTTTCCTGAGCCTGAACATGTTTCTTATAATTCTACTCTTTCTCTTTCTCTTGACCATAATATTTAGCTTAATGTTGAACACTTAGCAGGTTTAAAATATCCAAAGTTAAAGCCATCGCCTCCTTTCTGAAATCTGTTTTCTTCTCTGTTTCCCAGTGCCTATGTATAGTATCATCATTTCCCCAGCTATTAATGATAGAAAATGTAGTAATCTTTGATTTTTTTTCCCCCCTCTATCTGCCAATTCTAGTTTTGCAGAAAGTCTGAATTCAGTGAGGTAGAAACATGCAATGATTTTGCAGTTGCTTTAGTCACTGTTTTCAGCAATGTTCTGATGAGTTTCCCTTCTCTCTCCCTTAAAACATCCTCAGCTGATCACAGACTTTTTGGTTACTTTCTGTAGCCCAGATTAACACTCACCTTCAGGGCTTCGCTGGTGGCGCAGTGGTTGAGAATCTGCCTGCTACTGCAGGGGACACGGGTTCGAGCCCTGGTCTGGGAAGATCCCACATGCCGCGGAGCAACTGGGCCCGTGAGCCACAACTATTGAGCCTGCGCGTCTGGAGCCTGTGCTCCGCAACAAGAGAGGCCGCAATAGTGAGAGGCCCGCGCACCGCGATGAAGAGTGGCCCTTGCTTGCTGCAACTAGAGAAAGCCCTAGCACAGAAATGAAGACCCAACATAGCAATCAATCAATCAATAAATCTTTAAAAAAAAAAAGACTCACCTTCAATCACTTAAAAGTCCAATGCAGGTCAAATCAAACCTTTACTTTTGTTTCCAATTCAAAATGTGCCACCTATCCTACAGATCAAGCTTGCCCCAGATCTGGAGTGACCCCAGCCAGGGGGCCTGTCCCCAGGTCGGGAGGCTCTCACCACAGCTCCCCAGTGGAATCTGAGGATCTTGGTGGTTCAGGAATTGTTGTGTGTCTCCTCTTCTTCCCTTTCCATGTGGAAATGTTTGCTGAGGTTATCCTGTTCTTGTTTCATCACTGTATATTGGGTGTGTAGGGGGAAAATAAGTTATTATTTAATTTACAGGTCTCTGTATCAAAATGAACACCATCCAGACCTGATGTAGAGAGTATCACAAGATCCTGAACTTTGGGCCTAGTCTCATAAATAGATAGGAATTTTGGATTGTCTCTTCTGGGGACAGGGCAAATACAGGGTGCAGAAGGGAGGGAATGGTAGTATGCAATCAAGGGGACAGAGGGTGATAGATTGTATTCTTGTTCACAATATCTGCTGCTCCTCAGCATAGGAACTACACATCCCTGCCCAACGACCTCAGGTTTGCCCATGTGACTTACTTTGGTCAACAAAATAAGGGCAAATGTGGTATGTGCCACTTCTGAGCAGAAGAACCATATTATCTAAAATAGGGATCTTCCTTCAACCCAGACCCCAGAGTGACAAGAACTCCCAGCAGAAACCCAGCAGACCTGCGGCCCACATGTGATGTGAACCAGGAATAGATTTGGTGCCGTAAGCTACCAAGACATGGGGACTATTTTTTATCACTATATACCATAGCCTAAGCTTGCTAGGCCTAAATTGCTTACTAAATCCTCAAATGGCTTCACATGCCTTGTGTTTCCTTGCCTTCTCAGCTTTTGCTTATTCAAGGCCACTTAGTTGAAACTGGCTGAACTTTGCTTTGAATCCTTGCTCTACCATTATTTATCTGTGTGACCTTGGGCAAGTTACTTGACCTCTCCTCCCATCAGTTCATCTTAAAAATGAAGCAAATGATATTAGGATATTATTTTGATTAGAGAATTAATATCTCATCCCTGTCTGGCATAATATAAGCACTGGATAACAGTTTTCTACCCAACTTTATTTTTCACCCAAGAGGAAGGTAGAATTAATCATTGACTTAATGTTTTGTTTTTGTTGTTGTTCTAGGAATTTCCCAGGGACACTTCTAGCTTCTGTTTTTTACTTCAAAGATTTAAGAAATCTGATTACTATTTCCAAATATATTCTATTCTAACTAGTAGGAGACTTAACTTATGTTGTTTTCCTCCTCTACCTCTGAAGTCTCTATATGTTTTATTTGTAATTTCATAATATACTAAAGTTAGGGGCTTTTGTATTCATGTCTCATCCCCTTCCCCATATGCTATACTCCAAGTTCTGTGAAAGCAGGAACTATATTTTACTCCTTATAACTGTGCAGGATCTAGGATACTGTCATATATGACAGTTAGTAGAATCAATAAATATTTACCCCTTGTAAAAATAAAAATGGTGAACTTATTTTAAGGCTATTTGAATACAGAGATTTTTCTGTGAGTACGTGCCCCACTGATCTACCAAAATAGGAGCTTTATGTCTCAATCTTCCAGAGACAGACATTCTTGGAAGAGGCCTGACCAGTTCCCTTCACAAATTATGGCATGTGTCTGAATGAGGCATGCAGAGCAAAGGCTCTCATTTAAAATATTTTCTCAGGGTTAGAAAATAGCATTTGGAAACTTAAAAGCTGTAAGCTCTGTTTTTTAAAAATAAATAAAAAAAATTTTTGAATTGTACATTGTCTTTGTTTTTAGCAAAATTCAAGTTCCTAGCTGACTTCTATTTGTTTGTTTTCTCTGGGAACCAAGTAGCTGTACTACACCCAAGCATGTATCATTTCACGACAATGACTCAGAAAGCAGTGCAGATGTCATGGCTTACCTAGTCCCTAAAAAATGCCTACCATGCAGGAAATGAAATAAGGTTCCTGGACTCAGCAGAAATGGGGTGAGGATAAAGAGGGTGCTTTGAATTTGTGGGCTTTCCCGGACTGCTTTGGAAACATCTCATGCAAATCCAAACAGTATCTGGGTCACAGATAGTTTTTGACCAGTAATTTCTGAATATACTTTTAGTCTTCTAGTGTGTATAGCGATGGTAGGCCTATTTAGAAGATATAATAATTTGAATAATTTAGATAGTTTGATACCTTTCTACCAATATGGATCTTTTTCGTAACAGTCTGTCATTCGAGGAACCATTTTCAAGGCCAAAAATTTTATTATGCTGAACCATAAATAAAATCCAGTCATCTAGTGCTGTTACCAACAACTTAAATATGCATGACCTTTTGTTTCTGAATATGTCTTTTTTGTGCCTATGTATATAGAAATTCAGTCCAGCTTTTTAACCAAGAAACAACTTGGTGGAAACATGAATTGTATCATTGTATTTGACAAAACATTTTAGTCTATAACTCTTATTACTTTAGAAGCCTGTCAAATGCTATTTAGAAACTTTCTCTTTCGTCTTGGTTATAACAAACCAAAAGTACCTAGAATTCTATGGGACATAGACTGTCAGGAAATGTTGAGTGCACCATTTTGTGGGGAAAGCAGAGACTTTTACAAGAAGACTTCAATATGCAAATAGAGAAAGATTTAAGAATATGCAAATGAAAAGGATTTAAGAATGAGGAAGGATTTAAGAAGAGAGAAATCAACATGCAAAGCAAATTATTTCATACTCACTTTGACACCCTGGTTTTGTATATTATACTGAAAATGGGGTTGTTAAATTTCTGCCATGACAGAGAAGATTTTGGGGGGAAATCCCAAAGATGACCACAGCCTAAAAATGCACAGCTTAGAGGGGAGTTTCCAATGGACTTGGCCTTTGGCCAAGCCCCAGGTCATTCATTCAAAGTCATCCCCCCACTTTATAACTAAATGCTTGCCCTGGTCTAGCATGGCACTTATGCATAGAAAATAGGAGTTAGTATTAAGAATCCTCCAGCAGGAGAAATGAACTGTGAAGGAGTGAGCTTGAGTCGCACTCAAGGACCTCAACCAACATACTGTTGAAAATTATCACCTCTCACTGAATTTGAGTCTAAATGGTATAGCTTGCTCATTTTGGGCTCCGGTGAAAACCAGCACCAACAAATGACTACTAGATTGCTCATCATATGATACAGTTTTGCCTCTTTTTCTAATTTGTGGGGAAGGCAAAGAACCATTTGTAGGCATCTTTTATATAAGCTATAGATGTACAGAAAGTGAAAAATAGAAAATAAATAAGCTTTCAGACTGCACGTCATGACATTTTGACACTTAGTACTTTACTGACATCTTAGTTCCCACCATCGCACTCCAAGTAGAGTGTAGGAGTGTTTTATCTGGTAACAACAAAGAGAAAATGGAGCAAGAATGGAGCTTGGAAGTCTGACGGACTTGAGCTTAAATATAGCTTCTGACCTTGGGCAAATCACTGAAACTTTCTGAGCCTCGGTTTCCTCACCTTCTAGATAAAAATGGATACTAATTCTTTTCTCTTTCAGTTATTGTGAGATTGAATGATCTGGATTAGAGAACCAGACTACATCTCTTAAAGACATGGAATCTGACATATTTTTTTGATATTCCCAGTGCTTGGCAAACAGTAGACATTTATAAATGTTTACTGAATGAATGAACAAATGACATATTGAAGCATTAGCAAGTACAGGCCTGGCTCAATAAATATGTGTTCAATATATGTTACTTTCCTCTGGGTAAGGCAGCAATGGGATTACTGGCAAAGTTCAGCCTGAGACATTAACAACTCCCTATTTCAGCCTAGATGAGATTAAGGCAGGAAACATTACCAAATATAGAAATTACCATTGGTCTACTTTCAAAAAGAGCAAAATTGAAGGGACATGTAGGGAAGAACAAACCTCATCACGACAAAATCTTTTGCATGGGTGAAATATCATTTTTCTTTGCGGAATTCTGCAGTTGAGCCATGGGGATGCCGTTGTGTTCTTTTGGTAATTATTTATTCCTTTACACAAATGCTTAATCTTTTGGAGAATTTGTTCAAGGTAAACATACCTCAAAGTATTCTTCTGAATTAAACTGTTATTTGCCATATTTTTAATGTGAAAAGTCTGAGCAGATTATTAAATTGGAGTCTCCAATGTGTCATTCAATATTCTAGCAATTTAAAAATTATATAATTTAAATAAATGTTTAGATGATCATTTCCATACATGTGATTATTGTATTTGTTATATTATACACAATGGGTTTAATTTTTCATTACATTGTAAAGGATACTGTTATTATTACTTAAGCCATGAATTTTTTTTTTTTTTTGGCCAACAGAAACACTGACAGAAAGATAACATTTCCTATTTCCAATGTATATCAGAATTATTTTGAATGTTTATAAATTATTATATGAATAAGAGTTTATACTCTTATACTTTTTATAAAGTATCATATATATGACATAAGGGGAAGTGAATGCGTGAATTGAATTTTATCTATATGGAGGTTTCTTTTCAAATAATCTGTACAGGAAAGGATGAGTTAATGTCATTTTCCTGAAGTTATGCTTTCATACTTGAAGACACACCTTGTGTTAGCAATTTCAGGGCTTGTTTTTTAGTAAGTCAAGACGTCACTGGAGTAATAAATCTTTATACCTGATGGAAATTTTGAGTTAATTGGCATTACAAATTCTTGGTGTGATAACTCAGGACTGGCATTGATCAGTATGACTTTTTCAAGACAGATAGGCATGGACTATAAGAATGAATTGTATATCCAAGATAGGTACCCTTGTGCTCTGACTACAAAATTTAAATGTTACTAAATTCATAGAAAGTTTCTGAGTGAACCTAAATGGGTGGTGGAGGTAGATTCATTGAGAAAGAAAAGGCACCATATAACACTACTAAAGCTCAAAATCCAGAGGAAAACATGAATTATTTTGAGGTGGAATGGTGAAGGACTGATACAATCTTCCAAATCATAGCAACTAAGTATTTTGGGCTATCTTCCATTATAAGTAGCAAAATACGGAGCAGATGATAGATTTTTTTTTTAAGGCACTTAAAAAAAAATGTATAGCTTTTAAATTCAGAATCTAGAAAAATGAACCAGGAGGTGGGCACATATTCTGACTCATGAAGGGGAAACTGGTGGCTTCACTCAGCCTTGTAGGTTATACTCTGCTTTAAACTAAGATCTGTAAAACCTTCCTATGCACTATAACATTCTGTAGATGTTGTTGGTGTCACACTTTCACATCTTCACCTTTGAACATGGCATATATAAATATCTATTATCATAGATAATAGCAGATAATACCAATAAAAGACTATTGATGCAGTTTGGACTTTTAGCTACTATAGTTATTGAATGAGAACTCTGCAAGTGTTATAACAGCCCTGTTCCAAGAAAGTGGCTACAAATAACACAATGGGCCAAAACCCAGACCCTCCATGGATCTTGAATTACTTCCATTACTACAAGGCATAGGCCTTGTATTTGAAGAACATAGGATCTTTCCCTTCGTGCATGCTTATGCACATGGATAGTGAACTGCTGCCTTCTCCCATTGGTGATGACATCAGTGCAATTTCCTACATTTTAGGAAGAGGGTTCATTTCAATTCCTGAGACAGTCTCCAGTTTCTTGTTGGGAATAGAAACCCAACCAAAGCCAGCCTGTTCCCCTGGGGCAGTGGTAATGTGCTTAGCCTCAGCCAACCACTTATTTTCAGGGGCCAAGATGTGTCTTTGTTTAGCACTTCCCACTCGTCTTTGCCACAAAGCCCTCACTCAATGACTCCACACTAAGTGGTACCCCAAATTATATTATTATAGTAGATACTCTTGTGCTTTGCCCAGAGCCCCTCTTTTGGGTTGATATTCTGTTATGAACCTCACTGAGTCCCCCCAGATTCATATGTTAAAGTCCTACCCCCCCCCCAATATGGTGGTATCTGGAAGTAGAGATTTAGGAGTTAATTAGCCTTAGATGAGGTCATGAGAGTGGAGGGGTCCATGATGGGATTAGTCTTCTTATAAGAAGAGGAAGAGACAGAGGTCTTGCTCTCTCTCTCTCTGCCATGTAAACACAGTGAAAAGGCAGCCGTGTGCAAGCCAGGAAGTGGGTTCTCACTCAGGGACCAAATTGGCCAGCACCTTGATCTTGGACTTTCCAGCCTACAGAACTGAATTCCTATTTCTAAGCCACACAGTCTATGGATTTTGTTACGGCAGCCCAAGCTGACTAATACAGTATCTATTCCCCAGCTACTGAGAAAATCAGCAGCTGAGGCTCACAGCTGTGTCCCTCACTGAGCACTGCCTTGCCCATGTAATAACACTTTCCAATGGCGAGGCCAAGGCCAGAGTGACTCAGGAGCAGCAACAAGGATTCAGCTCTTTGCCTCATTTCGTGAAACTCCCAATGGCTACCGCAGCTCCCGCTTGTAGGATTAGCCCAAAGACTGATTTGCAACCAAATTGCCAGCCAACTCTCCCCTTTGCCTAATCTCGCCTTCCTCACCTCCATGCAGGCCTGTCCCCTGAGATCACTTTCCAGTGAACCTTCTGCATGCCACTCTTTGACTCAGAGTCTATTTCCAGGGAATCCTATTTAAGCTAGCTATGATCTCTTAATTGTGAATATCATCACTTCTTAGAGACTTTTAATGTTCTGCCTCACTCATCAGAATCTTAAGCATCAAAGTTATTCTGGGTTGATAGAGAATCTGTGGAGTCAGCTCTTCATCCTAGAAACCTAGTTCTCTTGCCTCTGGCTCTGTCCATTCTCTGCATCTTTCCCTTCAGCCCTAGCCCCCTCCTCAGCTTTTTCCACCTAACCCGAGTCCATGCAGGCTGTACTCAATGCTCTAGTGAGGTACGATTGTTCCTTAACACCAAATCCCACTGTAGTGCAGTGGTTCTGACTTTTCTGGTTCCCAGACACATTTGGATTCTAGAATATTTGGTAGCTCACTTAGAGCGATTCCTCTGTGTCCTAAATTATGACACTCAATAGCCAGTCTGTCATGCCACTAGGTGCATAAAACTGTTACTTGCCCTTTCACGCCTCTTAAATATTTCCAAGGCAAGGTCTTTACATATTCCAGAAAACATACAACTTTCAGAGATTCCAGGTGGCTCTCATACTGCACTTTTTAACTCTCTCTGTTGCTTACCTAGAACTCTGCAATGAAATATGTAAACTATTCAGCTCAACATTGCTTCTGAAAAATATGATAAAATCAACAACATTATCTGTTGTAGCAAAAACAAAAATTACCCGCTGAGCTAAAAATTTGGTAGCACGCTACCAAAGGAAACTATAATATACTTGTTGAGAACTACTTCTGAAAGTCTGAGCTTTATTAGTAATTGCTGTATACATATGCTGGGCACTGTATGCAGATATTTAGAAAGTCCTCAGTTCATTCCATGGTGAGCTACTTGAAGCTGAACTTGAACCAACACCTTAAATCAGGATCATGTTGTCCAGAGGGTATAGACCAAGATGGATAGACCTTTTACAGAATGGTACGTGAAGAGGACCTATTCATGTTTGGCCCTATCAGGCCTACCATGCCCAGTACTACCTCCTATTGGGACATTTATATTGTCAGGACTCATTAATCAGCTTCTTCCAGGCTGTGTACCCATCATTTCTCAAAGTGGACTGAGAAACAGTTGTATCAGAATCACCTGGATTCTATGAAAAATGCACATGCCTAGATCCCACCTCAGACCTACTAAATCAGAATTTGGGGTGTCATGCCCAGGAAGATATGTTTTTAGTAAGCTTCCCATGTAGTTTTTAATGCCCTCTGATGCTAAGAACCACAGAGTAATCACATGGGCATATAGAAACGAGAGGCCTGATCTCTTGATGGGAAAATGAGTCTGGGACTAGTCTTTTCATGATTTCCCTTCACTTCTTCTACCTCCTAGTGCTTCTCTTCCCAGCATCTAGTTCCCTCTTGCTTTAAGCTCCTAACCCACCTCTAACCATCTGCTCTGTTGTCCAACAAAGTGGCAACTAGTCTCTTCTTAGCAAATCCCCCATCATCAGACAATGCTCTCATCTGGGCCTCAAGGCGGACATCTTAGTCAACCAATTCACAAGTGCACAAGTGAGGTAATAGTAGGCCCTTGGTTTTGCCAGGACTTTTTTGTGAAAGCTCCTTTCTCTTTTTTTTCTTTTTCTCCTCCTTTCCTTCCTTCCTTCCTTCCTTCCTCCCTCCCTCCCTTCTTTCCTTCCTTCTTTCCTTCCTTTCTTTCTTTCTTTCTCCCTCTCTCTCTCTTTCTTTCTTTCTTTCTTTCCTTCCTTCCTTCTTTCTTTCTTTCTTTCCTTCCTTCCTTCTTTCTTTCTTTCTTTCTTTCCTTCTTTCTTTCTTTCTTTCTTTCTTTCCTTCCTTCCTTCCTTCCTTCTTTCTTTCTTTCTTTCCTTCTTTCTTTCTTTCTTTCTTTCCTTCTTTCTTTCTTTCTTTCTTTCCTTCCTTCCTTCCTTTCTTCCTTCCTTCTTTCTTTCTTTCTTTCTTTCCTTCTTTCTTTCTTTCTTTCTTTCTTTCTTTCCTTCTTTCTTTCTTTCTTTCTTTCTTTCCTTCCTTCCTTCCTTCTTTCTTTCTTTCTTTCCTTCTTTCCTTCTTTCCTTCTTTCTTTCTTTCTTTCTTTCCTTCCTTCCTTCTTTCTTTCTTTCTTTCTTTCTTTCCTTCTTTCTTTCTTTCTTTCTTTCTTTCCTTCCTTCCTTCCTTCCTTCTTTCTTTCTTTCTTTCCTTCTTTCTCTCTTTCTTTCCTTCTTTCTTTCTTTCTTTCTTTCTTTCCTTCTTTCCTTCTTTCTTTCTTTCTTTCCTTCTTTCTTTCTTTCTTTCTTTCTTTCCTTCTTTCTTTCTTTCTTTCCTTCTTTCCTTCTTTCTTTCTTTCTTTCCTTCTTTCTTTCTTTCTTTCTTTCTTTCTTTCTTTCCTTCTTTCTTTCTTTCTTTCTTTCTTTCCTTCTTTCTTTCTTTCTTTCTTTCTTTCTTTCTTTCTTTCCTTCCTTCCTTCCTTCCTTCCTTCTTTCTTTCTTTCTTTCTTTCCTTCCTTCTTTCTTTCTTTCTTTCTTTCTTTCTTTCTTTCTTTCCTTCTTTCTTTCTTTCTTTCTTTCTTTCTTTCCTTCTTTCTTTCTTTCTTTCTTTCTTTCTTTCTTTCTTTCTTTCCTTCTTTCTTTCTTTCTTTCCTTCTTTCCTTCTTTCTTTCTTTCTTTCTTTCTTTCTTTCTTTCTTTCTTTCTTTCCTTCCTTCTTTCTTTCTTTCCTCTCTCTCTCTGAATGTGGGGATGGGAGATTTCTGAGGCGAGACACACTAAATGGCACACCAAGCCATCTGAAGTGTTAGCCAACAGCTAACTCCCCTTTACTATTTTTGTTTTACATTTTTTCTTTTCCTTTCCTTTTCAAAATTTCTTCTTTTCTCTACTTGTGAACCTAATGTTTCTCTAAAAGCACTATATTTTTTCCACGATGATGCTCTTGGAAGCAATAATGGAGGTTCGAACAGAGAGCAGTCAGGAAGTGATGGGGTTGGGAATCGGGCCATGTCTACTAATACTGTGTACCCTTAGATATTGTTCCTATTTATCTAACTATCTTGGTGATGTGTAACCCGTGTTCCCTGGACTGGATGCTGTGAGGTGTCACATTCAGAGAAACTCCAGTCTGACTTTAGGATGCAGAAGAATAATGAAGATATTGAAAAACTTCTGAAAAATCGTCAGGCTTCTCTGCTTCTCCCTAAAATCCCCTGCTAAATGTGTCTCCCCCTCTCCACCCCAGAGTAGTTCCCTCACTGTTTTGCTGTTGAAGCTTTGCCCCCTCTTCCACACTGCATCCTCATATGCCACACTCACCAAGTGGGCGTGCTCTGCCTGGCTCCCTGGAAAGAGATATCTGGTCTTCGGCTCTGCCTTTTTCCCGGTGAGAATCATCTTGCTTTCTTCCCCCAGAAATTCTGCTGAATAACATTCCCACGCCTATCTTACAACTAACTGACCCACTGAATCATCCATAGAGTGCAGTACCACAGGAATCTGAGGGGCAAAAATAGCCATGTCCCTCTCCAGGCCTACGAATCATAATCTGAAAGAAGAGAGAAAGACAGGAAAGAGAAAGGGAGAGAGTTCAAGTCTGATTAGTTCTTTCAGAGAGTGAAAATATCTTTTTTAAAAGGAATCCTTACCCCCGCCTCCCTTTTCTTTATAAAACATCAGGTACATAGTAGGTACCCACTTCATAGTGGTTATATAATATCATTCTACAAAAGAGACAAAATGAGATTTCTAGTTTATCTCAAATGGATTTTATGTAAATTTTTAAAAATGAATTTATTTATTTTTGGCTGCATTGGATCTTCGTTGCTAAGTGTGGGCTTTCTCTAGTTGTGGTGAGCGGGGGCTACTCTTCGTTGTGGTGCGTGGGCTTCTCATTGCGGTGGCTTCTCTTGTTGTGGTGCATGGGCTCTAGGCACACGGGCTTCAGTAGTTGCAGCACGCGGGCTCAGTAGTTGTGGATCGCGGGCTCTAGAGCGCAGGCTCAGTAGTTGTGGCGCACAGGCTTAGTTGCTCCGAGGCATGTGGGATCTTCCCGGACCAGGGCTAGAACCCGTGTCCCCTGCATTGGCAGGTGGATTCTTAACCACTGTGCCACCAGCGATGTCCTGTAAATTTTTGAAATCTTATGAATTCTCTTAAAACTTATCTCTAATCAAATATAATTACAGATAAAAAATAAGCCTGGGATTATCTGCCACTTTGTGTTATTTGGGCTACTGCTACTGTCTAGTTATGAGCTGACTGTACTGATAAAATTCTAAAATATATCCAAGATCAAAATCAAGATAGAGGGAAGAGGAGTAACATTTATTGAGTATACACGCTAAAGCCAGCTGCTGTCCACATGTGTCACTTCATTTATATTGCAGTAACTCTCTGAAGGATGTGCTGTTATCTCATTTTTTGAATGAGGAAACTGAGGCTCAGAGTGGTAAAGTAACTTGCCCAGGGTCACATGAACAAAAGCAGTAAAGAGGATTTGCACTCAGATCTGTCAGGCTCCCAAGTTTGTGATCTTTAGCCACTATAACATGCAGCCTTTTGATTCTGAATTTTATTTTACTTTGGGGAGTTGTCTTGGGCTTACTCTAGCTATTTTGTAGATGATGAAGAGTCATTTCTGTCTAGTTAAGCTTTAAACACCAAAGAGCAAAGTACATCATATTTCTACATATGAAAAGCCATTTGGAGTGTAGTATAGAGGATTGTTGTTTTGAAGCACTCTCACACATAGTAATTGCTGACCCAGTACAAGAATCTAACACAAATTGCCAGAGTCTTATTTATTATATTGTACTAGAGCCAGAAAACCTAGAAATCCAGTTTGGTATTGGCTTTCCAACTCCTGAGCTGAAAGGGAGCCAGGTAAAGCAAGCTGCCTTTCTCATTGTCTTTTTTTCCAGAGGCCCCAAGCTAAGACATCAATCACATTTGCCCATATATTCCAACTTGAGTTGTAAAGTGTGAGAGTGTGATTCAGCCCCACTTGTTGAATGTCTACTATTCTACTATCTCATGGTTTTTTTTCGCTCTTTTTTTCCACTTTTAGCTCAAGTTTCTGGGCATATAAAATTAAAATGTAAAATGTGATAGGTGTATGCTTTAATGATTTACAGAGGTAGATTCCAGCTTCCTTTTAAGGCCAGAACTATGGATTTTGCTTTTGTTTTATTGTTTCTTATCTAACCAACTGGGCTGTAAGTTTTCTTTAGGACAGGATCCAGGTCTCATTCATCTTTGTAGCCTCCTCTCTCTCTCTCTCCCCACGTGGCTCATCCCAGTGTCTTGCACATTGGAGGCCTTTGATACATGCTTATTGAAATACATGTGTGAATAACTGCAGATGATAGAAGCATAGAGTTCTATTTTTGTCCAATGCCAAAAAAAGGTAGCCTCTGTGTCTCAATGGCTTAAAAACTTTTGTTGCAGTCTAAATAGGTTTGAAATGTTTAGTTCAAAATCGGCTCAGACTTCTGTGTAATTTAGAATGCTTTTAGTGGCAAGTAACAAAATAACCAACGAAAAGCAGCTTAAGGAGGAAGACTAGATGAGATGATACGACAGCAGGTCTAGAGGAGGTGTGGTACACAAGCAGTATCATCAAGGACCCAGGCTCTTGGCATCTTTTGTTTTTGCTTCCTGAGTGTCTCATTGCCACCAGATGGATGATTCATATCCATACATCTTGTCTTCCTAGAACTTATTTCCAAGGTAAGAAAGAAGAGGCAGAAGAGGGTTTCTTCACACAATTTCCCCCTTTGTCAGTGTACTTCCCCTTTCCTCTTATTGGCTAGCCAGGATCACGTGCTCACTTTATACCACTGGCATCTGGTGAACAGAATTACCACACACTGTAATTGGCTTGGACCAGTCATGGTTCATCCACTAGGAATTAAGGAGGGTTGCACCTTTTCCAAGGTATCTTTAAGTTAGAGCCCTGTTATCTCCTACTTGAACAACACGAGAAGGAAGTCATGAGGAGTAGGTGTTGGCGAGGAAAACAGCAGCGTCTTTTACCTCCTATGTGAAATAATTTGCCACCAAGCAGTTTCTGCCAGAGATGTGAGTTAGTCTGTGAAATTCTTAGACCCCAATACAGGGGCAGGGGACTCCTATTTTTTATTGCACACCTATTACTTACATACGTTATTTAATTTGATCCTCACACCATCAACCTAGGAGGTAGGTATTTTCACCAATTTACAGATGAGGATACTAAGGCTCAAGGAGGTTAAAAAATTGCACAAAATCTAGAGACCATCGTGAGATTCAAATCTATATATGTCTCACTTTAAAATCCATGCACTTTTCTCCATGTTAGGGTCTAATGGTTAATTTTATGTGTCAACATGACTGGGCTACAGGGGTGTCTAGATATTTAGTCAAACATTATTTCCAGTATTTTTGTGAGAGTGTTTTTATTTTTTACTTATTTATTTTTAATATATTTATTTATTTATTTATTTGGCTGCGCTGGGTCATAGTTGCGGCAGGCGGGCTCCTTAGTTGCGGCATGTGAGCTCTTAGTTGTGGTATGCATGTGGGATCTAGTTCCCTGACCAGGGATCTAACCCAGGCCCACTGCATTAGGAGCGTGGAGTCTTAATCACTGCCCCACCAGGGAAGTCCCTGTGAGAGTGTTTTTAGATGAGGTTAACATTTAAATGGATAGACTGAGTAAAGCAGATTGCCCTTCCTAATTTGGCTGGGCCTCATCCAAACAGTTGAAGACCTGAATGAAACAATAATAACACTCTCTTGATTAAGAGAGGTTTCTTCCTGCCTGATGGCCTTCAAACTGAAACGTTGGCTCTGCCTGGGTCTTGAGCCTGTTGGCCTTCAGACTAGAACTACACCGTGGTTTCTCCTGGGTCTCCAGGTTGCCGAGTCACTCTGTAGGTGTTGGGACTTGTTATCCTTCATAAATTGCGTGAGCCAATTTCTTATAATAATCTATATATATTTATATAGAAAGTATTTACATTATATATATGAACAGAAGTAAATAAATACACACACATATGCACATCCTATTAGTTTTGTTTCTCTGGAGAACCCTAACACATGGTGAGAACCTCTTTTCAGTTTTGGAAGTCTTTAGCCTTAAGGAAAGACCAAACTAGCTCTTGAAGTTATGTGACCCAGAAAAGAAAATATCCCAGCCTACGCTAGGAGTAAAGAAAGCTTAATGGAAAGGTTTTTCAAATCTTAGTTGAGGGATGGAAAAAGAACGTATGCTGCAAGGCTGCTTTCGGTAGCACTAACATTCTAGAATGCCACATCCTGCACAGAACCAGAGAGTTTTGACTACAGAGCAGCAGTTCTTAATCTCTATGGTTAGGCATCCTGATGGGTTTTGATTAATTATGAACCATCGCATAAGGTAATTGTTACCTATAAGAATTAAATATTGAAGTTTGACAATGCTTTTTTAAATTTATAAATTAGAGGAACAAAATTCTCACTTTCACTTACTTGTGTTCCAGGGTAAAGCAAAGCCTTAGGTGAGAGAGGAATGAGTGGAGAGCCAGAGAGCATACTGGAGGACGGCCATGCTTCCCACAGAGGAATACTGTGCAACCTGGGTGTCCTGACAGGAAAATAGTGAGAACCGTTTCTTGCCCTATATGTATTCATGGCATCACACTTTTGTAAAGAGTCTCTGGAGGCTGGGATATTATACCTTTTAGTACTTCTTTCTTGGAAAGAGTTAACCTGGGAAATGGCTCTGCCCCTGAACTTAAGGTCACTCTTTCCTCAAAACATTGATTCTCTAATAACTGTAATAGCACTAGTCTATTTTACTGCCCTAAATTCTATCTAAAAGAAAATCTAACATAATGTTTATACCTTTGTTTGGAAGGAGAATAGAAGAAGAGAATTATTTTAAAAATAAAGATATCAATATTTTATACAAAAAATTAGTTAAGCTGAATATTAATCCAGTCTTAGAATGTAAGAGAATTCTTTCTATTTTCTCTTTGTAGTAACTAAAAGATTTCATCTTTATTGTAAAAAACATTATGGCGTGATATCAGGTTATTTTTTTCCTAATAAATTTAAATACACAGTGTGGAAAAAAAAAGTGCAAAATTAGCAAACTGTCCTCAGTTTAGTGAAAAGTGGGAAGAGATATGCTAGGAAAGCTGCCTTTGCCAGAAATTAGGCACTGTACTATTTGATTCCATACATTCATTAGAACAGCAATGAGATAGTAGCTGTGAACAGTTCAAGGTTAGGAAATAGTAGCTATGTTTAGGTCAAGGTCAGATCCAGATCTTAAGCTTCATCTCATCCTCTGGAAGTTCTGTAGTTGAATTATCTCTGAAGATACATCATTGAGTATATAAGGAAGCTACATGATTACAAAATTAATGTTCCATTTATTTAATAAGCTTCAGGTCTTGGGTGCTCTTACTACTGAAATATTTGTTTCAACCACATCTATTGCTTTTATTCTGTGAATGTAAGGGAATTCTTTAGGGTATGGATTCCTAACCTCCCAGAATATTTCCTGTCAGATTGGTTTTAAATTTGAGAACACAGAACTTTCGGTTTGGTGGTAGGTCTTAACAAGGTCCTGTGATGCTGTTGGTTTATTAAGCATAAAGCACATGAAGCCCAGTTTTCTCAAAAGCTTACTTACTGGGGTCTTCCTTACCATGTAAAGGAATCCCAACTGTACTTTTTTCTAGATGGAGTTTTCAGATGCAAAAGAATAATACCCTGACAGAATAGAGTAGTTGGTCCATTTTTAGTCCATATTGAAGAAGGAGAAGGACAAGAAGAGGAAGAGACAGAGAAGGAGGAGGAGGGGGAGAAGGTGGAGGTGGAGGAGGAGGATGAAAGAGAAAAAAGAAGAAAAGGGGGAGTAAAGGGGGAGAAGAAAGGGGGAGGGACAAGGCAGGGTGCAGAGGAGAGAGGGAGAAGGAAGGAGAAGAAATCAATGGCAATGTGATGCTTTATCTTTGACTTTGGACATTGTGGGAGGCATCTGGATATGGTTTCCTGATTAATGTGATTTTCACTGGTGGCCATTATCTAAAATTATTCAGTATCCACATCCTATGATTCAGAATTCTGGAACATTACCACACCTACAGAGACTCAGTGGGTTTGAACCAATAGAGAATTTTACGTTCCACAAAGGTTAAGCCAAAGTGACAAAATAACACAAGAAACAAAAACAATACCCCCGACTGAGGCTTTAAAAAGGAGCGCCTGCACCTCAGCGAGGATGTGGCTGGGGCCATGTTCATGGCAGCAGGCAGTTCAGCTCCAGAACTGTTCACATCGGTCATAGGCGTCTTCATTACCAAGGGTGATGTGGGAGTGGGGACCATTGTGGGCTCCACGGCGTTCAGCATCCTGTGCATCATCGGTGTCTGTGGGCTCTTCACCAGGCAACCGTATGGCTGACAGGGTCTTGGTGCTGCAGCCTGGCGTCTGGCCTGAGCCTCTGAGGTGGGAGAGCTGAGTTCAGGACACTGGTCCACCAGAGACCTCCTGGCTCCATGTAATATCAAATGGCGAAAGCTCTCCCAGAGATCTCCATCTCAACGCTAAGACCCAGCTCCACTCAACGACCAGCAAGCTACAGTGCTGGACACCCTATGACAAACAACTAGCAAGACAGGAACACAACCCCACCCATTAGCAGAGAGGCTGCCTAAAATCATAACAAGGTCACAGACACCCCAAAACACAGCACCGGACGCAGTCCTGCCCACCAGAAAGACAAGATTCAGCCTCATCCACCAGAACACAGGCACCAGTCCCCCTCCACCAGGAAGCCTACACAACCCACTGAACCAACCTTACCCACTGGGGGCAGACACCAAAAACAACGGGAACTATGAACTTGCAGCCTGCGAAAAGGAGATCCCAAACACAGTAAGTTGAACAAAATGAGAAGACAGGGAAACACACAGCAGATGAAGGAGCAAGGTAAAAACCCAACAGAACAAACAAATGAAGAGGAAATAGGCAGTCTACCTGAAAAAGAATTCAGAGTAATGATAGTCAAGATGATCCAAAATCTTGGAAATAGAATGGAGAAAATACAAGAAACGTTTGACAAGGACCTAGAAGAACTAAAGAGCAAACAAACAATGATGAACAACACAATAAATGAAATTTAAAATTCTCTAGAAGGAATCAATAGCAGAATAACTGAGGCAGAAGAACGGATAGGTGACCTGGAAGATAAAATAGTGGAAATAACTACTGCAGAGCAGAATAAAGAAAAAAGAATGAAAAGAACTGAGGACAGTCTCAGAGACCTCTGGGACAACATTAAATGCACCAACATTCAAATTATAGGGGGTCTCAGAAGAAGAAGAGAAAAAGAAAGGGACTGAGAAAATATTTGAAGAGATTATAGTTGAAAACTTCCCTAATATGGGAAAGGAAATAGTCAATCAATTCCAGGAAGCACAGAGTCCCATACAGGATAAATCCAAGGAGAAACATGCCAAGACACATATTAATCAAACTATCAAAAATTAAATACAAAGAAAAAG
Source organism: Balaenoptera acutorostrata (assembly GCF_949987535.1). Taxonomy (NCBI): domain Eukaryota; kingdom Metazoa; phylum Chordata; class Mammalia; order Artiodactyla; family Balaenopteridae; genus Balaenoptera; species Balaenoptera acutorostrata. The sequence continues at coordinate 7,537,859 of NC_080071.1, forward strand.
ATATTAAAAGCAGTAAGGGAAAAGCAACAAATAACATACAAGGGAATCCCCATAAGGTTAACAGCTGATCTTTCACCAGAAACGCTGCAAGCCAGAAGGGAGTGGCAGGACATATTTAAAGTGATGAAAGGGAAAATCCTGCAACGAAGATTACTCTACCCAGCAAGGATCTCATTCCAATTTGACAGAGAAATTAAAACCTTTACAAACAAGCAAAAGCTAAGAGAATTCAGCACCACCAAACCAGCTTTCCAACAAACGCTAAAGGAACTTCTCTAGGCAGGAAACACAAGAGAAGGAAAAGACCTACAATAACAAACCCAAAACAATTAACAAAATGGTAATAGGAATATACATATTGATAACTACCTTAAATTCAAATGGATTAAATGCTCCAACCAAAAGACATAGACTGGCTGAATGGATACAAAACAACCTCATTTACCACTGCAACAAAAAGAAAAAAATACCTAGGAATAAACCTATCTAAGGAGACAAAAGACCTGTATGCAGAAAACTATAAGACACTGATGAAAGAAATTAAAGTTGATTACAAACAGATGGAGAGATATCCCATGTTCTTGGATTGGAAGAATCAACACTGTGAAAATGACAGTGCAAATTACCCAAAGCAATCTACAGATTCAATGCAATCCCTATCAAACTACCAATGGCATTTTTTACAGAACTAGAACAAAAGGCTTTCACAATTTGTATGGAAACACAAAAGACCCTGAATAACCACAGCAATCCTGAGAAAGAAAAACAGAGCTGGAGGAATCCAGGCTCCCTGACTTCAGACTATACTACAAAGCTACAGTAATCAAGACAGTATCGTACTGGCACAAAAACAGAAATATAGATCAATGGAACAGGATAGAAAGCCCAGAGATAAACCCATGCACCTATGGTCACTTTATTTTTGATAAAGGAGGCAAGAATATACAATGGAGAAAAGACAGCCTCTTCAATAAGTGTTGCTGGGAAAACTGGACAGCTACATGTAAAAGAATGAAATTAGAACACTCCCTAACACCATACACAAAAATAAACTCCAAATGGATTAAAGACCTAAATGTAAGGCCAGACACTATAAAACTCTTAGAGGAAAACATAGGCAGAACACTCTATGACATAAATCAGAGCAAGAACCTCTTTGACCCACCTCCTAGAGAAATGGAAATAAAAACAAAAATAAACAAATGGGACCTAATGAAACTTAAAAGCTTTTGCATAGCAAAGGAAACCATAAACAAGACCAAAAGACAACCCTCAGAATGGGAGAAAATATTTGTAAACGAAGCAACTGACAAAGGATTAATCTCCAAAATATACAAGCAGTTCATGCAGCTCAATATCAAAAAACAAACAACCCAATCCAAAAATGGGCAGAAGACCTAAATAGACATTTCTCCAAAGAAGATACACAGATTGCCAACAAACACATTAAATGATGCTCAACATCACTGATCATTAGAGAAATGCAAATCAAAACTACAATGAGGTATCACCTCACACTGGTCAGAATGGCCATCAACAAAAAAATCTACAAACAATAAATGCTGGAGAGGGTGTGGAGAAAAGGGAACCCTCTTGCACTGTTGGTGGGAATGTAAATTGATACAGCCGCTATGGAGAACAGTATGGAGGTTCCTTTAAAAACTAAAAATAGAACTACCACATGACCCAGCAATCCCACTACTGGGCATATACCCTGAGAAAACCATAATTCAAAAAGAGTCATGTACCACAATGTTCATTGCAGCTCTATTTACAATAGGCAGAACATGGAGGCAACCTAAGTGTCCATTGACAGATGAATGGGTAAAGAAGATGTGGCACATATATACAATAGAATATTATTCAGCCATAAAAAGAAACGAAATTGAGTTATTTGTAGTGAGGTGGATGGACCTAGAGACTGTCATACAGAGTGAAGTAAGTCAGAAAGAGAAAAACTAATATCGTATGCTCACAATATATATGGAATCTTAAAAAAAAAAATGGTTCTGAAGAATCTAGGGGCAGGATAGGAATAAAGACACAGACGTAGAAAATGGACTTGAGGACACGGGGAGGGGGAAGGGTAAGCTGGGATGAAGTGAGAGAGTGGCATTGACATATATACACTACCAAATGTAAAATAGCTAGTGGGAAGCAGCTGCATAGCACAGGGAGATCAGCTCGGTGCTTTGTGTCCACCTAGAGGGATGGGATAGGGAGGGTGGGAGGGAGACGCGAGAGGGAGGGGATATGGGGATATATATATACATATAGCTGATTCACTTTATTATAAAGCAGAAACTAACACAACATTGTAAAGCAATTATACTCTAATAAAGATGTTAAAAAACAAACAAACAGAAAAACCCAGTACCCCCAAATCCAGAATATGGAAAATATCTGCTATTTAAATTAAACAAAGTATAGCATTTTTTAAATAAAATGAATTGAATTTAAAAGATTAACTTGATGGTTATTTGGGAGGATTCTTGCATTCCGTACTATCATATAATATTATAATGATCAAATCTGTAGATTCATTGTATTATAGTAATATCAAATAGATATTCCTAATCTAAGCAGTCATTTTTTTAAAAACCACAGACGACATAAATATCCATATACACAATGCAGCTGGAATTGGTGGTAAATTAATTTTTCTCTCCATTTATGGCAACAGACCTAAGTGTGTGCCCAAGGGGCTTAGAATTAAGAATGAGGGAAAACACTACTTAATAAAGTTGGGATCAGGCATTTAAAAAGAATTCTTAAGCTTGAAATTGCTAGAGAGCTGGCCTGTTTATAGGAAATAGTTCTGCTAGAATTAGAAGTGGAAATAAGGAGATGATAATGAAATACAGTTTAACCAGTAAAGGGTGGTGAACATATGTATCACGCCACACCATACAAATATGCTGCCAGTTTAGATATACGGTTGTGGTTCCTTTTGCCAAGCTATTCTATTTCCTGTTAGAAAGGCTAACTCTGAAATACTGTTTTCAGGAAGAGGGGATAGAACAGGAGCTTCATTAAAATGCTTAAATTATTTCTTCAAATTTCTCTTTTAGTGTTTGTCATAATGAGATGATATTCTTATAAGTCACCCATTTATTCATAGCTTGTGGGAAATAAGGTTTCAGTCTTGACTGTTTACTAATGTTCAAGCATCCACATCTGGAAGTCACTAGACAGTGTTGTTTTAGGTGAAAGGTCAGAATCCAAGTGGGAGATGACCTATCAATCAGGTGCTTGTGTCGCTTTCATGGTTATGTTCCAGCCATATTTATCTCTATTGGGCAGGGGCAACTTGAAGTGGCTTTCTCTCCTCTTCCCCCTATAATGCAAGGAGGTTGTTCATCAGCAACATAGCTCATGCCCAAATATTGCTACTTCATTTATTTATTCATTAGCAATTGTGAAAAACAGGTAATTAATACCGAGGAGGGAGATATAATTTATCTATTACGGGATGGATTTTTTATTTTTTGGTTTAAATATGAAGTTTATTTTGGTCCCATTCGAGGAGTTTATAACCGAACCCTCGAGAAGGATGGTGAGCTTGTCATTTCTTTTCCACACTACGCTCCTCAGACTCCCAAGCCTTCCATCATTATCCTCTTTTCTCAACCTGCTAAATTCCTATCGGCCCTTCAACACCAAACTCAAATAGCCTCTTTCCTCTGAAGCCTTCCCTAGCTCTCCTGGGCAGACGTCTCACAGAACGACCAGAACTCCTTCCTCTCTGTCGCCCCTATAACGATCTGCTTGCACATGAGTTTTCATCTATTATTCCACATCTATTCCTGTTGTCCAACACAATGACTGGTGTTTACTGGCAATCAGTAAATACTTGTTCGCAAATGACCCGTTTTAGAACAGTTTGTCATCTATCCTCCCATCCAAGTATCAGCATATATCAAGGCATTCCACATATTTACACTGTTAGAGGAATAGAAAGTAACTAACAGGATGGCAAGGGTTAACATCATTCTAATCCGTTTGAATTAACATTAAGTTTTAGTATGCTATCTATCTATTTACCTATCGATCTGTCAAATCTTTTCATTTTTGCAATAGGAATGGCCTTTCAGGTTGCCATCTACATATATTTTTCAAGCCAGTCTTCATGGAAATGTCTGTTTACATGGGCTTAAGAAATATGTAGTATTGTTTTCATAGAGGCTTAAGAAATACTTGGCTGAACAGCATAACAGAAAAAAAAAAAAAAAAGACTTGAGGAACAAAAAGTACCAAAGAAAACTTAGTATTCATCAGAATTAAAATTAGCCAAAGGAAAACAATAATCGTAAACTAGAAGCCTTTTCCTGCTATTTGGATCATCAGTTTTCATCTCCAGCAGCTTCCCCTCCTGAGTCCCTGTCAAGTCACAAAAGAAGTTCCCCATATGGGTCGATTACTCTGACAGGCAAGGCTATCTCGTGACTTAAAAGTCTCTCTCTAAAATATGCAAAAGGGCTAAGGGGAAAGTTCGAACTGTGAGCAGGGCCTCGGCTGCCTTGTTACAAAGGCTCACCCTTGTGACTACTTCATTATCGCCCTGGATTATCTGCTCAGAGCAGCGGAGGCCTCACATATCTAGAATCAGGACAGAGCAACCTCCTCAGTTCTCATGCTCTGAAGTCTCTCATTGGACTGATAATTGTCAAGCATTCCTTCCTCTTTCAGCCACCCAAGGCTCACGCCCACCAGGGAACAAAGAGTCTCTCTGAGGATGAATCTTGAGACCATCCCGGCCCCCTAAAAATTACATGCTGGAAAATTTCCAAGTACTGAAATTATTGTGTTCCTTTTAGAGAACTCTCTGTGGACCTAACTCTAGGAATAGGTTATCACAGGGAGACTTCCCTCAAACCCAGAAGGGAAAAAAGGACACTGCGGGAGAGGGTCAAAAGGAGAGTCGATGAAATACATACGCTGCACGCGTCCGCCCCTTTACCAGGGCCTGCCTTAGATACCATTTGCAAACTGTTTGCACGCCTCTTGTCTCATTTGAGTCCCAGAACCTTTCTGTGAAATTGTTGATATATTATTCCCATTTTAAAGGTAAGTAAACTGAGGTTTAGTGAGATAACTTGGCCAAGGTCACATGGCTAGGAAGGCAGGTTTTTTCACGAGAAAGCATAGCCTCTCACCCCTCGACTGCGGAGCTTCTTATGTTAAGCAGGGAAAGTCCCTTTAACCAGAGCCATCCTCATAACGTAAACTTTATAGGAAGGAGCCTAAGACTTCTTTACAACCCCTCATCTTATTGATAAGGAAACACCACCAGAACCCGCAGTTTAAATGTTCTGGTTTCTCTGTCTTTAGCAGAAAAAAAAACAAAATTATGAGAGAACCAGTTCATATCAGCAATTTCGTGAGAAAACCGAGAGAACAACTTTCAGGGAAAGCCCACGGTCAGTGGCTATTCAGGACCCTACAATGAGAAATGAAGTTTTCATTATTGACCCCAAAGAACTGCAACGTTCCAGCTAAATGCCTTCGTGATCTGTGGGCTTCACACTCTGGGACAAAGAAGATTCACATATTGAATATGAATATATTGGCAATATTCATATCTTGGCAAAAGGTTATTTTGTCTACTTTCCATTTGTTTGCCTTAAAGTCATTTAAATAATTGTACACCGTGCAAAGAAAAGATGGTATTTGCTACCTCTTTTGTAATTACCCACATTTCCCTAAATACTGAGGATATGCGCGCACAGTGTGTTCTGGTATATAAAATTTTAAGATACAAAAGCAGAGCGTCTTCTAGTACCATCTATGGTGGAGTCTTTATAAAAAGCCGCTTAGGATTCAAGAAGGAAGTAGTTACATTTCCTGGGAAAGAACAGTGAGGACTGCATATTCACCTGCTCTGTGATATATGCATGTGGTTTTCATTTTATTTAAAAATCGCTAATAGAAATTGTGCCTTTTCTCATGCCTCCCACTGTCCTTCAGTGCAGGATATATTACTCATATCAGACCCAAATTTACCTCTGGCCCACACAAACCTGCTGTTATCTTGCTGATTGTTACTGTAAATTACTGACATCAGCAAAGCTTTGTCAGGAAACTGAGGTAATTGAAAATTCCAGAGAAGTTGAAGAAAATGCATCTCAGATTACTTTGGGCTTCTTCCTCTTTTATTTAGTTCATGTTCCCCATCTGAGTCGTTGATAAAATAGCTTAAAAAAAAAAATAGCTTAAAGGCTATGCTCACATTCAGCATTAGGTAGCAGGCTTATTTATTCATGTTTCCCTTTAACCCACCTCACTTGGATTGTAGTGAGTTTTGCCTCAGTAATTTTACAATTCGATCAATATCTGGATGTCGGCAGTGTACGTTGTTGCTGTTGTATGTAATTAGTGGTTATGTGAGAAATGAAGTTGTTAATCTATGTGGGTAAAATCTGTGCCCCAATATAATCCTGTAAACGGTTTTCAAAAATCTTCAAGTGTGTTAAATTACACATTTCTGGTCTGCATTGGGGGTCCTTCCACAGTTCCTTATTTTTACATTGCTCACTTTCTATGTTATTTTCTCTCTTGTCACTGAATTATTCCTCTATTTGGCTAATGACCAAGGTCAGTGGGGACTAGATGTTGCTGAAAATCTCTTTCCAGAGGACTCACACATTTTCCAGGTTCTTTCTGGGTCTCCAGCTTTGTAGTAGGTGCTGGAGCCAGAATGTTCACAGTTTTGACCTTCTAGGAACACGTTGCCTTTGGGAAACCAGCCCTTGGATAGCACATTCACGAAGCATGTACAGAAGCCCAAAGGAGATGCACATCTAAGACTAGGGTTTCAGGAAAGAGGGGCTTCAGAAAGTGACCTTTGATCTATGTTCTGAAGGACAAAAAAAAAAAAAAAAAAAAGAGAGGTATGTTCAGGCAGATGCAATTGGAGAGATGGTGAGAGCTGATGGAAACGGAGACAAGGAGAAGCCAGCACATGAAAGCTTTGTGAACCAAGCTAAGGAATATGAATTGTATTTTGGGTGCTTTGGGGAACCGCTGAAGGATTTTAAAGTAAGGCTTTGCATAATCAAATTTGCCCCAGTGAATTAAATCAGTGTACATTTATTGAATATCTACTTGGTGGCAATAACTCATGGAGAGGTGGGACTACAGATAAGATGGTTCCAGCTTTAAAAAGCTCACACGTTTAGGTAGGAGAAGATTGACATGAAAGCATAAAAGTACCAAAAGAGCACCTTTGGCCAATATCAGAATGTGGAACGAGTTAGAAGGTGATAAAACCACAAGTATAGTTACAGGTGGCATGGGGAGGGAAGGGCACTAGTTATTTCTCTTGAGCACATTCTTTCAACCATATTTAAGGAGCTATGTCAACATAACAGTTATTAAGACTGTGAGGAAACAACGTTCAAGAAAGTCATATGTGAAGATTATCACGAAATATCTTTAAAGAGCCTGAAAGGGGGCGTTCCTCTATCTGCCAGCTCCTCCATCGACCCTCAGTGACAGCTCTCTTCCCCGCTGTGTTAGAACCAGCCAGCACCTTGGGTGAGACCGGGGCCAGTGTGACCAGTGAAAAGGCTATTAGGGCAATTCTTGAGACTTGATGGACGCCTGAAACAACAGAATGATGATGGTGATTGAGGAAGAGGAACAAGTAGGAGAGATAACAGGGGCTATGACTCACAAGACCTGATAACCCATTTAGAGCTATGGCATGATGACTCTCAAGATTTCTACCTGAGTGACCCAGGAAGTGACAGTCACCAGGTTTTAGGTGGGGGATGGTGGGCGGGAGGGAGACATGGCCACGTCCATCTTGGACATGTCAAATTTGAGGTGCTTTTGAGACAGTCAGGGGGCGATGTCCAGTATTCATTTGGATGTGCAGGTCTAGTGGACAGGAGCAAAGTCTTACCGGAAAGATGCATTTTTGAGTCTTTGTTGGAAAAGAGACTTCAGCATGGTGATCAGAACGAGGAGAGCAGAGAGCCCCAGAGGGACCCTGGAAACGCTACCATTTAAAGATTGAGTTGAGGGCTTCCCTGGTGGCTCAGTGGTTAGGAATCCACCTGCCAATGCAGGGGACACGGGTTCATGCCCCGGTCCGGGAAGATCCCACATGCCGCGGGGCAACTAGGCCCGTGAGCCACAACTACTGAGCCTGCGCGTCTGGAGCCTGTGCTCCGCAACAAGAGAGGCCACGATAGTGAGAGGCCCATGCACCGTGATGAAGAGTGGCCCCCACTCGCCGCAACTGGAGAAAGCCCTTGCACAGAAACGAAGACCCAACACAGCCAAAAATAAATAAATAAATAAATAAATTTATTAAAAAAAAAGAAAGAACACCTTTAGAGGGTCAACAAAATGCAGCAATTTAAAAAAGAAAAAAAGATTGAGTTGAAGAAAGCAGAGCTTGGTCAGTGGGTAGGAAGAAAACCAAGAAGACTGTGGTTAGAGATTTAAAGGAGGACTTTTAAAGAGGAAGTCATCAATGGAGTTAAAAGCTGTCTCTTCTGTGTGTAAAGATGTGCTATGATTTTCAAAACAAATTAAATACATTAGGTGGGACTGTTATTGCTAGTAACATGCAATAACTGACTAATGGCATATAAAAAATACCACAAAGCTTGGAGAAAAGCAAATTAAACCAGGCTTTTAAGATGATATACCATCTTCTAGAAATACAATGTAAAGGATGGCATGCTGGCTTCTGTGAAGAAGACGTAGAGTTGGGTTTGATTTTCTTAGGAAAGAGATGAGAGATTTTCAGTGAACCATCCCCTGACTTTCTTACCTGCGTCTTCTGTGGTCCACTCATGGGTAGGTGGGCAGCGGTAGGCAAGGAGTAATGGGGCAGAACGGAGCTCACAGCCACATCTGAGAATGTGTCCCAGAGCCTGATCTCACTGATTCCCAGCTTGAGGCCATTGGCTACCAGAGCAATATATCAATATATCAAAACACCCCTCAGCTGACTCACTCCTGCCTTGGGCTTTCATGTTGCCTTACTCACAGAACACCCGAGATCCTCCCCAAATCTCAGTGATGTAAAGACGTCACAGGAATTATTAGCCGATTTCCCAAGAGACTTGGAGCTGAAAATGGTTAAGATCTTACAGCAGTAATGAATCAGGGGAGAGGGCACATTTCACTCATTTCTGGTACTGAATTCAGACTGCCAAAAAACACAATAAAGGACTGCTTGGATTCCACCCCCCTTTCCTTTCATTTAAAAACGTTACTGTATTTTTCTGACATTTCCTACCTGAAGCAAGGTTTTGGTTCCCACACAACACCCTTTTCCTCTGCTTTCTGGTACTTCCATTATCTCGGCCTGCCCTCTGACACTGTTTCCCAATTTATGTTTTCCTTTCTCATTTCCCTCTTCTTAGCACTGACACAAGCCGCAAACCTATAACCATAACGTCTGACTCACTTGGTGCTTCTCCTGTTAATGGACACCATGTGGAACAGGAGGCAGGAAAAGACTCTTTACAGGAAATCAGACGATAATGCTTGCACTTTGGTGCCCTTTCAAATAAGAATTTAATTATCTTAATTAAAAAGATTACCTTATAGAAGACACTTGGGTAAAAGAGTAAGCAGTTTGTCTTTTTCCTGATGACACGCATCTCAGAACTAAAAGGGATATTCCTGCTGATCCTTATGTGTTAAAGCCCAGGCACCAGGAGAATGGTTGGATCAAAAATTGATCTTGAATTTTTTAGACCAACCCAGAGACTGAAAACTGAAAGCCTCACCATGGTTTGTTTGGGGCCTGTATTAGTTTCCTAGGGCTGCTGTAAGTACCACAAATTAGGTGGCTTAAAACAACAGAAACTTATTCTCTCACAGTTCTGGAGGCTAGAAGTCCAAAATCAAGGTTGGGGGGTGGCTGCTTCCTTCTGAGGGGTCGGTTCTATCTCTCTGTCCCAGCTTCTGGTGACGGCCAGCATCCCTGGCTTTCTTTGGCTTGCAGCTGCCTCACTCCAGTCTCTTTGATTTCACATGGCATTCTCCCTGCCTGTGCCTGTGTTCAGATTTCCCTCTTCTTATAAAGACACCATCCATACTGGATTAGGGCCCACCCGAATGACCTCATCTTAACCTGGTTATATCTGTAAATACCCTATTTCCAAATAAGGTCACATTCGTAAGTATCAGGGGTTAGGACTTCAGCATACCTTTTGGGGGAGGGGCACGGTTCAGCCCAAGCAGAGGGTTAGTATCAGGCATCATCTTCCCTTCCTTCAGGGGCCCGTGAGGTCCCAAATTTCTGGGTCCTCACCTGGAATCCAAACCTTCTCTTCTCCCAATAAAAGTGGACTTCCCTGGGCCCCACTCCCTCAGGACTCAACTCTCAGCTATAAACTGATCAATTAATCTAAGGGAAGATGACAATAGGCAAATATTACCCCTCCCAGGTATTTGCATTGAACAGATGACTTCCTGGAGACAGTGCCTTAACATAAAGGTGCTGATGGAAATGTTGCAGTGGGTAACATTTTCTTTCTGAGTGGACAGGTCTTCCTATGACCCTCAAATCATCACTGTCTCCTCCATCTATGAGAAGGATGGTTCCTGTCTACCTGTTTCTCTCTTAAAGGAAAGCTATTACCACAGACAATTTGATCTATCTTTGCATTGCTTGCATTTATTCATCCCATGATTGTAAGCGTGCCAGGAGAGAAGATTTGCTCCTCATGAGGAAGTCCATCAAGTAGAAGAATTTTATTTTAGAAGATGCCAACCTGGGGATCAACAATGAGGAATATGATCCCATTCTAAACCGTGGATGATTTTCAAAGAATGAACAGGCGAGAGGGAGAGAATTCAGTTGCTGGGAAAATAGAATAAAATAAACATAACCTCCCTCTCCTCTTGTTTTTCCACCTTGGTGTGGGCTGTGCTTCCTAGTCTTGCTGTGGAATGTTTGTCCTTCCCATCTCAGTAGTGACAGACTCACAGGCATGCCTACATGTCTGTCTCACAGGTGTGGGATCCGATACTTGCCAGCTTAGTGAGACTTTGGAAGAATCCCCCACAGTGGTTGTAAAGAGAAAAGGAGAGAGATAATAGTTCACTGGAATCAATAACCTACTTCCCCAACCAGCTAAACGTCTGAATAATAGCCTCGGCACTTGCCCTGCTACTCCCCCTCCCCTGGCTCTGCCACTGTCAGATTCTCTTCCCTTCTCCACAACTGGGAACTCTAAGGAGCAGATTGTTTTGGCTGGAATTAGCCGGGCACAGATGGTACCACCTGCTGCATGTTCCGTACTTCTTACTGGCTCCTCTCTCAGCTCTGTGAGTTTTTGTATTTTCTAGAAGTTCAGGGGAAGGGGAGATGGCTGGGGCCCTTGCTCATGCCTGATTCTAGCACAGCTGTTTTGAGCAAACTGGCAACTGCGGGGACTGCACTGGGTCGTGTTGACTGGGGAAGGGGCTTTCAGGGTAGCGTGCCACTGTGGCGGCCTGTTTGCTGTACCGAGTGCTTTCGTTTCCAAAATACAAACTTCCTTTGGCCCAAATCATTTCTGTTTTCCAGGCTGACAGATCTGCCCGTGACCAGACGCAAGGCAGGTGGTCTTGTGTGAGAGTCTGAGAAATGAGATTTCTCTCATTCTAAACTCAGAGGGGCATAGAAGGCTACTGCCCAGTTTACAGGGGAGGGAATTGTGATGAGACCACAAACAGGTTGCTAAATTCACTTCTGGGCTATTTACTGGGAATAATAGCTCATGTCTTCTGAGTCCCACAAGATAAACCTGACAGATTAATGAACTCCATTTTCTCACCTATGAAATCATGACATTGGACTAAAGGACCTAAGAAGGTCTCATTCCTTAAAATTCTCTGAATATTATCTGCCAAGTTGTTCTTGAATGCTTCCTTACAGGAGATCACACTGTAAATCATTCACATGGCTGAGAATTGTTTTCTTACTGGTCTGATTTCATCTTCCCTTTTTTACATGCTTTGTTAGACTGGCGTTTTTATCCTCAAAAAATCAAACTCATGTCTGCCTCAGGTACTTGCACCTGCTCTTCCCTCTTCCTGGAACACTCTCGCTCCAGATCTTCCCCTGGCTCACTTCTTCTCACCCCTCAGGCTCAACTCAGACACCACAGCCTTAGAAAGATTTTTCCTGAGACTCCCCTCCCTGCGCTCCAGCTGAGGTTGCCTGCCCTCCAATTCCATCTCATTCACTATTAGAGCACCTTCTTTTATTTTCAACAGAACACAGCCTTATGTGAAGTTATCTTACATAATTGTTTTGTTTTCCACCTTCCCCACTAGAATGTAGGTCCCTTGAGGGGGGGGGCGGATATTGTCTGATCACCACTGAATCCTTAGGACATGGAACAGTGTGTCTCATATAGCGTCACTCAACAAGATGCACATTAGTGAGGGAATGATGTTATTTTGTGTTTAAAAAAGGGAAACACTGTGGGGCTTCCCTGGTGGCGCAGTGGTTGAGAGTCTGCCTGCCAATGCAGGGGACATGGGTTTGAGCCCTGGTCTCGGAGGATCCCACATGCCGCGGAGCGACTAGGCCCGTGAGCCACAATTGCTGAGCCTATGCGTCTGGAGCCTGTGCTCCACAACGGGAGAGGCCGCGATAGTGAGAGGCCCGCGCACTGCGATGAAGAGTGGCCCCCGCTTGCCGCAACTGGAGGAAGCCCTCGCGCGGAGGCGAAGACCCAGCACAGCCATAAATAAATAAATTAAAAACAACAACAACAACAAAAAAAAGGGAAACACTGTGGTATAAAAGGGAGACTGCTTGGGACTTTGATACTGGTACATTTGCTATAGAACATGGAACTCAGCATTCTACTTCTTTGCATACATCTATCTCTGACAGAGTATAAGAAACTTAAGGCCAGTAATCTTGTCTTGTTCATTTTCGTATATCCTATAATACCTCACACAAGGTAGGCACTCAGTAAATTGAATAACTCTCAATGTTGTAACTGTTATTTATTACTATTATTTCCAGGACCACTAAATAGAATAGAATAGAGGTAGTAGAAGCATCAGTAGAAGCAATAAGAGTGTGTACGCCGTAACTGGCTTATGTTCTCAGCCCTGCTAATAACTACAGGATAATATGGGCTTTTCTTCTTTGTGAGCCCCAGACTGTGAAAAAGCAGGACTTTCAATGAGAGAGTATCTAGGTTCCTCCACTCTCTAATTTTCTTACATCTATTTCAGTCTATTCCAATTTTCCTGTTGCAGATTTATGAATCTCCAATTGCTCCTCTTACACCTTGTTTCTTCCTCTGACCACCTCTGGGTTGCTCAGTGCACATGCAATTCGGAAAAAGACTAGAGAAAGAATGGCACTGGGGACTCACACAGTGGGTTCAGGCTGAAAATTGTGAGTGGAGAGGCTCAGTGCAGCCACAGCTCCTCAATGGACATAACCACTGTCAAAAATCTTGGACGAACTAGTGAGTAATATGTATGAACAGCAGCTAGTCATTTTTAAAGAGCATTTCTCAAAATTGAGAATGTCTCTGGCTCTCAGTGAAAGGAGACTTTAGTCCAGACGTGGTTAACTGCCCTCAGATGATGATGTGACACCTTAGAGTAATATAGGGTTTCCAAAGTAGCTTATTTTCATTCCACTCTTGCATGGAAGAGTTCTTGTAGACCAGAACGGACTTCTTGCAGGAAGTAGGGAGGCTAACTCACTCCTTTTGATGTTTCCACATCATTTGAAGGAGCATTTTACTGTGATGTGTTGTAGAGAGCATTGTCAGGAGACTGGGGTTCTGACAGTCTATTCTTAACTGCTTTCTAGATCATTGTGGGGTAGAAACAACCAACCGGTGTGGTCTCAAGGCTATGCAGATTTCAGTTTTCTCATCTAAAAGATGCAGATGGTAGATTAATTAACAGCTTTTATTTTTCTAAGTGTTACAACCATCAAGATGTTCTTCCTCCTAAGCCATAGGAGAGTTTTATTGAAGAGTGAAAACAAGAAGTCATTGAAGAATGACTATTTCAATGTAGACACCAAGCATGCTATAATTTGGCCAGGTCTATAACAGAGTTATAGGCTGATTTGTAGGTGAAGGCATCTGACTCAAGGGATCACGACAATTCCTTGAAAAGTATTTGTACAAATCATTATTCCCACTTTTATTTTTAAAATTAAGGTAGTACATTTTAAGCAGCTAGTGTGGTTAGAACACTTCGTGTTCTGAGAAGATTTTTTTCGAATGTTCCCTCACCATTTAAAGCGAATGAAATGTTCTTTTTCATGGAATTATCTCTGATAATATAAAAACACTTTATAATGCAGAAAAGAAAAAAAAGTGTCTACTTAGATGTTAGGCTGATTATTCTCAAGCGTACTCTCTGAGCAACAGTATTTTAAGTGTTGAAACAAATCGGGCAGGGTGGTTTGTACTTCTCTGTTTCCCCCTCTTGCTTAGATGTACCTTAACCGGAAACGCATGAGCTCACACTTTCTAAGCATGTTCAATAATGAAGTGGTAGACCTCCACGGAATGTTTCAGGACTGCAGGAAGTGGTTAAGGGTTATTCAATAGCCGGTGTTCTCCCTTTCTGTCTGCACCAATCCCGGGCCGCACTACAGGGTTGGGAAATATCGTTTGTGTTGGAAGTGGTATCTTTCAGAAGAGAGGTAAAAACCAAGGTCTAGGTTGCTTTTGGTCACTAAACACACCATGATGTTTTCTGCGAGTGTAAGGATGTTCCTGAGTTTCCTTTCTGAATTTACATTCCTTTGTTCCTCTATATTTTTTTTTCAAGTGATTTGAAGACAGTATTCTTCTTTTCCTTAACGAAACTAGAATGAAGTGTAACTGTAATTCTTTACCCTGTAATAAGACTGTTTTAGGAATGGATAAAAGCGATGCTCCTTTAAGGAAAGGTCACAAACTAAAATCTCAGTTTCCTACAAAAAGAGTAAAGATAAATTAATATTTTCTCTGTTTTATTGTTGGAGTATCTGGTAAGTAATATAGAATTTTTTGGTGAAATTTTATTTTTCCAGTATCAACATTTTAAGTGTTTTCCATTTGTGTAGGATAACAATATACAAAATGTCTCAAAAGCACTCCTTCAGATTCCTTCCATCTCTTGGGTATTGTTTTTTTTTTAACACTAGCTATTCAAATGTACACACACAAAGTTAGCAATCTACACATGCACAGAACACATACACACACATACACACTCTCTCGCTCTCTCACTCTCTGTCTCTGTCTCTCAGTCTCTCTCTCTTACTACCCTTTGATTGCTCTGAAAATGGTCAGAACAGGATTATGATGCACAAATCTTTTTCTGAATGTTTCCTTATGTTAGATCAGTTCCTTCTGAGTTCTGTGCTTGCCAATGCTAAATTTCCTGCCAGGGCAGTAGTCTATTTTTAACACTTTGGGGGCTTATTCTTCGTTCCAAATCTAACAGGCATATTCTGTGGAGTGAAAGAGAGAAAAGCTGACTGGGTGCACTTACAAATCAGGATCATCAGGATTTGCAATTTCTGTAGAATCAAAGATATGAATGAGAAAGACCAATTAGAATACTTAAAAGATCATTTGTCACCACTTTAATCTTCATGTATTTTTTACTCATCATTTTCTTTGACTAAAATTATTAGAATCTTTGTCATATTCATCTCAAGGCCAAATGGGAATAGTACTGTTCATTTCATATTTTCAATATTTTGGAGCATTTTAACATGTCATACTAGATAATAGGTGGTAGGTGACTGTCTTCATAGAGGAAGTCTTAGTTTGTGGCATATTCAGCATCACATCATCTCAGTGTCATTTCTCTAATTCCATATTTCATATACAAATGAAGACTGAGGGATTTAGTTCTGTTATTTAACAGCATTTGTTTAATTCAGAGATTAATATATCATCTCCAACCCTGAAATAGAGGACCTCTGAAACATCAGACCCAAAAAATTGGACACGGCCTATTAGCCCAAAAGAACATGTTGCCAATTATCTCCATGTTTATTTAAATATTTAGCTCTAAAGGAAGCAATCATTCCTTTATACTTCTTTAAATTTAGTATTGACATTTTTATTTTGGGAAAGGAGGTCTTTTTTTTCTTTTTTTTTTTTTTAACATGGATACAGGAAAAGAAAACTCTCCAATAAAAATATTGTCTAAAAAGTTTGTTTTGTCTGCATGATTTACTAAATATGTACAATTTCAATTCACAGCGAAGGTAACAAAGATTTAAACAGCCAACATCACAAATGTCTCAAGTTCTAAAAAAAAAATCACTGTGCACAGTTTAACAATTTAATTGAATAAAAACCAAAGCTAAGCCTTCAGTCTGAATCTTTTTTATGATGGGCACAAGCCATGTATTTTCTTCATCTTTGTTACACGATGCATATTTCAGTGACTAAACGCCCCTTCCCATTTTAGTATATTAAGTTATGTCAGTACATACTTAAGAGAGGCAGAAATTGCCTCTTGGTACACCTATATGATTCTTGATGTGTTCACATATAATATTTATCAATATATAAAATGACCAGATGAGTCACCTGTGATTTTTTTTTTAATGTCTTCAAATGTAGGAATGTTTTGTTGCATGTATAAAATTTTTTAATTTATGGGAGTGCTATTTAAAGCCATAATACTTTGACCGGGGTGTCCCCTTGACATAAAATGTCTAGAAAGAACTATCCTACACTGGAAATACAGAGATTCCGTATCTCTACCCAATTCAGGTTTGTAAAGTTTGCTATTATATAAATCTGAATGTTGTGGTTACTCTCATATAATGGCCAAGTGAATGAACCAATTAATCATTAGAAACAAA
>NC_080071.1:7559677-7604677 GCF_949987535.1 Balaenoptera acutorostrata
GCCTCATTAAAAACTCTGAAAGATGTCCTACTGAACAAGAAATTTCTCGTGCCGTTAGTTAGCATGTGGTTTTCAGGTAATTCTTTTCTGTACATTTTGAAAACAAGGACTTGTATAAAAGTGATCAAGAAGGCATCATCGCTGGCATTGCCAGTTGTATATCCTCTGCTTGTTACCTCATAAATGGGTGCTTTGGAAATAGGCTTTACGGCTCAAACAGGAGCAAACTGCCAAGTCAGGCAGGAGCAGGAATAGAGGAAAGATGATGTTAAGAATGTCTTATCAGCCAAATGCTTCTAAGAATACAAATTAGAGAAGAAACCATTTGAAAACACAAAGTAGAAAGATGGATGTCATGCAGGCTGAACAAACCCCAAATAGTGTTTTCCCTCTAAAGTTTTCCATGAGATGTCAGCCACTTGTTGAGTGTTAAAATACTCTTCAGCTAGAGAATGCTGTATTTCCTTTGGCATTCCAGGCAGTTTCTAACCAGTGTTTGGAACTTGAAACTGGTGCCAAGCCTAAACACATCTGGTTGATTCCAGGCCACAAATAGCACTGGAATGCCTTCAACACCTTCCATAGCTGCCATACTTAAAAGTTTATTTCCAAAATAGAACTACAAAAAAAAATTGATCAGACTGATGCTCCAGAATTAAAGTCAGAAATGTGTCATGGAGAGCAGTATGTCTCATCATAACATACATGAAGCTATGTGCTTACATTTCCTAATACAAACCTGAATTTCAGCAAATTGAAAACCAGCATTAGTAGATTCAAGACCATTTTCATTTGCTAAGTGACAGTAAGATTAGGAAACCATTCTACACGCCTCAGGTATTCAGTTATATGGTGATACATAATCTCAATTAGTAATCAAATATCTTTAATAATGCTATTGAATGCCTCTGGGGCATGCTACTATTTAGAAAATGCTATAGGCTGCTATATGTTATTTCATCAACGATCTTTATCTTACTGTAACGTCCAATATAAATTAAGTGATAAGACATGGTAAAGCACAACATTAGAGTAGGAAGAAGTTATTTACCTGTAAGAGGAAAAATCAGAAAGGTAGCTGTTGGTGGCTACTCATTGTTATTGGGAATAAAGAAGATTCAAGTAATCTGCTTCAAGGCAGCTTATAGACTGAAGAAAAAAAGTGTAATGCAAACCACACAAGAACCACTCCTTAACTTTTGGAAAAGTTGTTTTGAATGAGGTAAACTAGATAACAGAGAAGAAAATTTCAATAAAGTGCCAAGAGTTTGGAAAGATAGTGTGCTTTTCCATTTCACAAGACCACCGTGTGGGAAGGTAATTTAAAAGGAAGCAGAAGTGCATTTGGGAAAAAGACAGAGGTTTTGCCTTCCAGAAAAATCTCAAGTCGCTGTATATGAATTTGCTCTCTCTTGTGTGTACTTGGACCTTTAAAAAAATGCTATCAGGAGCTAGGATAAGATGTTTCTGACAGTGGCAGTTCATTCACAGAGGCAGTGTGGTGCAGTGCTAGATAGGGAAGATGGGCTCTAGAGTCTGATTGCCTGGGTTCAAACCCATCTTTTATGACCAGCTGTGCAGTCTCAGGCATGTTAACCTCTCCAAGGATCGGGGTCTTTGTCAGTAAAAGGGAAATTATTTGGGGACCTAACTTGTAGACTGGGCATAAGGAGTAAAGGAGGCAATGTAGGTAAAGTGTTTAGCACAAGGATTGCACATAGTAAACACTCGATGAATGTTTCATATTTTTATTTGTATTTATGAATACATGTTCAATAATTTCCCAAGTCGTAAGCAAGATGCATGTATCAGGAGCAGAGTACATGGATGAAATGAATCTGAATGGAGAGAAGAGAAATTGCAGATAAGAACTTTCCTGGTTCTTTAGTTGCTACAGCACACGTGGGCAGAACTGTCCTACAACCTCCCTAAATGCCTCAGCAGCTCAAGAGCATAAAATGTCTACCAGTTAGGTAACTATATGGATCAGCGTGTGAATAATTTTGAATGAACATCACAGTTGATGTGGCTTTCTCTTTTCCAAAGGAACAAAACACAGAGCAGCGTCCTGAGAGAGGAGCATTCTCAAGGACAAGTTCAAGGCCTGTTAGAAATGCCTGGGGGATGCCCACTGACCTGCAGTCTAAGATACAGATATTCGATGGTTACCAGCCATTGATTTTCAGGGAATTCCTTTGATAATAAATAATATGCTTATATTGAAATACATTAATTCTACACTATGAACTGACAACCTAAAAGGATAAAATGTTCAGCTATTATGTCATACAAAGGACAGAACTGGGGAGCAGGAGTGTTGACCTATATCTTGCACTAAATATTCTACTAATCTCCAGAAATTTCACTGGTGAGCATTTAATAAATTCAATTTAAATAGGAACTGACTTGGTCATTTATCTCTTTTTAACTTGTTTGATCGGTTTACCTGATTCAAATCAAGATGTCCTGGAATTAAATTTCCACATGAACAAGATTCAGAAAAAAACATCCAAACTGATACTGAGTGAGTCAAAGCTTTTTCAGGGTAAGATTTTTTCTCTAATATCAAGATTCATGATTCACCTGACAGCTAGAATGATAACTGAAGTTAATAAATGAAAGGTTTGTGGTATGAAAAATATTACCATGTAACTGAGAAACAAAACTGGCTGGTAATTTATTTGAAACTCTGACTTCACTCAAAAGTAGAAATATTTTTATTACTTTTCTAAAAAAAAGGGGGTTTAAGAGCACCTACTGCAATGTCTCAATAGAGAAAGTACTCAATAAATGTCAGATTTAAATTTTAGTGGAATATAAGTGGGTGCTTTACAGTGCCTAACAGGAGTTTCAGATTTTTCATTTCACAGTCCTTGTTTGTGACAATTAATCCTATTGAAATCAACATTTATGTAGTGTTTCCTTCCTCTGTCCCAGTCCCGGTTCCCAGGAAAAGCAAGCAATCAATGAGCTATTGGTAAGGAGAATTAAGCATTATATCTTTGGTGTCTGCCTAGGAAATAAATTAAACAGGCCGAGGTAAAAGAGCACAGGATCTCAAGAATAAGTAGCTCATAATTTCCTTCTTAATTTAAACTATTCTATATGTTAAATTGTAGACAGATGTAACAAACACACTTTATCAATGACACATTCGTAATCAACACATAATCAAATGACCATTCAACTTCATTTCCCAACCTTAGAATCAATCAACCCAAAGATTGTTCTCACTTATAATTTTCATATTAACACATTCGCAAAGTATTACTAGTGCTTAATATAAACAAATAAAAGGCTTGTGGGGCCCAATTAGGGAAGGAAAATGAACTAAATTTCCACATATATCATACTGATAGAAAATTCATGAAGAACTTCACTTTGATGGAACCTAATAACTGACAGTAGTAATGTCATGAGATGTTTGGTCAGGAGACCAAAAAGTTAACACACTGGAAACTTGACAAGCTGGGAAGCCAACAGGAGGATAATTAATCACATGTTTAGAGAAACCATTGGATGGTTAGCATCTTGTTGCTAGGCAATGTTTCTAGGCAGCTGATCTTCTCACATCTTAAAGGACCAGAATATTTTACCTTTTTTAAATACAGTATATTTTTCAAATTGATATTGCATATTTGCGTTTGTCAACTTTGGGGTCTCTTAACTATCTATACACCTTGAAGTTTATGGACTAATTTATAAGAAATAAAGATACTGACTGGATGTCAATATGTATGACAGCCCTCACTAAAATAAAAGTTTTACACTCACCATGTAGTAAATGATAGAGTTTGCATATGGTCATATAATAAAACCAATCAGAGAGGGAAAGATGCCTTCAATGATGTGCTTATTGTAGTTGAATAATGAATACAAAATATATTTGAGGTTGATTAAGATATTAAAGTAAATTTAGGTATGAAAATATCTTTAATCTAAAATACATAAATAGGACTTGGTACTAAAGAAAACATCTATTGATATCTATCATAAAAGACAAATGTCAGGGCCTTCCCTGGTGGCGCAGTGGTTAAGAATCCACCTGCCAATGCAGGGAACGCAGGTTCGAGCCCTGGTCTGGGAGGATCCCACATGCCACGGAGCAACTAAGCCCGTGCGCCACAACTACTGAGCCTGCGCTTTAGAGCCCACGAGCCACAACTACTGAAGCCCGCGTGCCTAGAGCCCGTGCTCCGCAACAGGAGAAGCCACCGCAATGAGAAGCCCGTGCACCGCAACGAAGAGTAGCCCCCGCTCGCCGCAACCAGAGAAAGCCTGCGTGCAGCAACGAAGACCCAATGCAGCCAAAAATAAATACAAATAAATTAAAAAAAAAAGACAAATGTAAGAAAATTGTGACGTTTCAAACATTGAATTTTATCATACAAGTGTAAAAACTATTGGGATTTGCTATTCAAATTAGGTTGCTTTTAAAGTATCATTAGTTGAACTTTTGAAATCATAGCAATTAGTATCAGACAATTGAAGAAAAAGAAAACTGGGTTGGTTGGAATAAGAGCGCTGTTATTAATCAACCTTATTCTTTTTTACAAATACCCTCAACACTTAACGTTGTAGGACTCACCCAACTTTCCCCGACCCTCAGGTGATTGTGGTCACTTGTACTGCCTCCCTCACATGCCCAGTGAGGAATAAGGGAGAGTGATCAGTACAAAGGCTTCCCAAGGATGGTTTTCAGTCACTAAAAGGGGTGCTACGTATTTAGACCGTCAAACTGTGACAGGAGGTATTCACATTCCCTTTTCTTTTTTGCCTCTTCATTACTTTTCCCCAAAGAGCATTAATGTTAGGTTAATTTTTTCCACTATATTGAAAACATTTTTTCAAGGCTCATTTTATTTTATTTTTTGGCTGTGCTGTGACGTATGTGGGATCCTAGTGCCCTGACCGGGGATCGAACCCATGCCCCCTGCATTGGAAGGGCGGAGTCTTAACCACTGGACCGCCAGGGAAGTCCCTATATTAAAATGTTTGATACTAGACATCTTGGTTAAAATGAGAATTTTCCTATAATTTCCGCCCATCAGTATTTTGGTCGTGATCCTACATTCTTTCTTTTCCCACTTAGGGCCAGTACAGCATGCCAAATTTCTACTGGAGAAAAGCTGGAGATGGGTTAAGAACAGGGATGAAGCCGAGTTACTCTGTGGTTAAGGGTGGAAGGAGGCGGAGGGAGGGAACACAGGCGCAGCTCCAGCACGCAGTTGCAGATCAGATCTTGGATTGTGGGAACTAATATTGCTTCACCTTATGGCACTTCAGCTTTCTTTTGAAAAATTAACCCATTACTTCTCTCCTTATGGGGAAGAATCAGGCTGCTATCTTGCCAACGCTTCCTAATGAGGAATGCATGAATTGGAAAGAAACTATTTACATTTAGAAAGGTGTATTTTAGTCTTCCAAATATTAGTAATTTCAGTAGCTCATTTGGCCTATTATCCACTTCATGTCTTTTGTTTCACAGTCCTAACACTTTTATTTTATTCAAAACATGGCCAATTTATGAAAACCAAACAGAATCACCCCCAAATCATGGCTTCCTTGATGTTTCGATGATGAAACGAATACAGCATTGACTGAGTTTTTTATTGTTAAGTTTTTCCATATACAGGTTCATCACAGCTTAAGAATTTGAAGATATTTTCAATAGCTGGCTTGTGTCATGTCATTTCGTTGCCCTGGCCATTTAAATATATCTTTGACATGATTTGTGAATTTGGTGTAAGACTAACTCAAAAAATATAAGACAAGCACACTGATAAACACATGAATGATCCAATAAACAGGCAACAAAAAGTCCTACTGAGCTAGGCAAAAGCATTATTTCTTCCTTGTTGAAGGTATCAGCATATGCTACATCTTATGTTGCACAAGTGTACTCATTAAATATTATGAAATGTACAGCAGGCCGGGAAGCTCTAACTAGCTAGTCAAAGTCACTCATACCTGTGTGTTCATATTTATGTCGCAGAAGGGAACTGCTTTTCTGGAATGTCTTGTCACATAAGTCACATGCATACATGCCACTCTCTGTCTTCTTGATCTTCTTTCGAGACAGACAGGAGTCGGAGTCTGTCATGTCATCTAGGCCTGACATGTAGTCTTGTGCTCCATCAAGCAATTCTCCCTGTGATATAATCACATAGTTCAACACAGTTGCTTCTCTTTGTGTTTGTACCAAACAACTTCGCATCGGCTGACATTTGGAGAACCTCAGAGGTGCTCACGACGAATCGATCTAGTTTTTAAAAACTATTACTTTCCACAAACAATATATGAGGTTTCACATTTCAACAAAAATATAAACCTTCTCTGCCCTAGGTGGTAGAGCGTGCTGTTCTTCAGAGATAGAAAATGGTCAACTCTGAAGGTGAGAAAAATATAAACTCCCCCAAATTCCTGAATTTTCTTCCTATCAGGAAATATCTGTGAGTGAGAATTAAACATCAGAATTTGTGTATTTTCCAGTGTGCTTAACTTTAGGAATGATCCGTAGCTGCGGAAACCCCATTTTAATTGAATTTTATATTTAGGTACAAAATGTTATTATTATGCAGTCTATTTAAATGTATGTCTACCAACTAAAGGCCTCAAGCTATATTTTTATATTTAATTTTCTAATTTGAAATAGGGAATATTAATAACACTTTTTTATCAATGTTCTATCTATGTTAAAACAGCCTTCAGCACTGAGCAATAATGAATGTGGATCAGTAAATTATTAAATTTCTTGATATTTATTTTGTCTTGATCCAAAGGAGTGCAAAATTGCATGATAACATACATTTCCATTTGCTAGCCCACAGTTTGGTTTTCTTAGACTACGTTTGCACTAATTAATACTAGAGAAGATTAAATAGGCTTAAATACATTTACAAAGAGGGCAGATG
The DNA here is from genome assembly GCF_949987535.1 of Balaenoptera acutorostrata. Taxonomy (NCBI): domain Eukaryota; kingdom Metazoa; phylum Chordata; class Mammalia; order Artiodactyla; family Balaenopteridae; genus Balaenoptera; species Balaenoptera acutorostrata. The sequence continues at coordinate 7,566,592 of NC_080071.1, forward strand.
TACTGTAAATTGGAATACCGGAACAGCTGTTACAGAGGTGCACTGCTACTTACGCTCCTATTTTGCAAACAGGGATTATACTCCATGATGTTAGAACATACCTGCTTTTGTATTTGAAGAACCATAAATTATTTACTAGCTTGAAACCTACAAAGGAAATCATGTGGCATGTACAAGATATTTTAAAAATGCTCTTCCAAATAAACTATAAAATGAAGTGCACATCAAATTTATACATGCATTATTGCAAATTGTGAGCGTCTCTAAAAGTGTGTGACTGTCATAAATGTTAACTTTTAGCATCTATGTAAATCCTACCAAATATTCATATCAATGTATAATTCTGAAAGCAGATGGATCAATCCAAATAAATCTCAAAAATAAATATTAAGTTCTTTCTCTTTCTTAAGGCAAAAGTGCTTACGTAGCACAATGTTCCACTGTTTCTCCATTTATTTGTGTAGCTCACTCAGTTTTAGATTCAAGTTCAAACCCACTCTTCTATTTCTGCGGAGGACACAGCACTAGATTTTTTTCACTAAGATTTTTTTTCCTACATACATACACATAAACGATATAATTTTCACCTCCTCTCTCTCAAGCAAAAAGATATGTCTCATTACCTGAAATCCTGGTTTTCGCTGGTACTTTCTCCTTTGCTGCATATCAGCAAAAGTAGCTGCTCCAGTTGGGTAAGTATAGGCCATATGTGGTAGAAAGCTCATCTGATCCAGTCCTGGGTATGGTCGTAGCCCGGGGATACTAGTCTGGACTGGTGGCATGAAAGTGGCAGGAGGAAATGCACTTTGTGGAGGAAGAGCTGTGTATAGAGGTTTGGCACTAAATGGGTTCATGCCGAACACTGGGTTAGCGCTTTTGTTGTCCAGATTATTTGAATTTGAAAACTCCTTCTTGATAAACGTCAAGTTCAGAGGCTCATCTGAGTTTTCAGATGACGAAGAAACACTGTTGTGGTCTAAATTTATGCTGCCAACTTTTGTTTTGTTCTTTGTGGCTATAATACTTTTGGGTTCTTTCATCTGTTTTGGTAATGACAAGTCCAAAGGCTCAGCCTGGAGCTCCTCAGAAGAGAAGCTGTTTGGAGTGTAAGAACTACTGTGGGAGTTTTTAGAAGATGTGGAGGAAAGATTTAAGGGAGAAGGAGTATTACTCCTTGAGTGGTCCAATTTCTCAACTGGTTTAATATTGGTAAAATGGGAAGGTTTTGTTAGCCTGAGAGGAGGATCACAATTCGTAACACTGTTGTGGAGTTCTGCTATAGACGGTGACGTTATGGAGTCCATAGGCTTTACGGGAGACCTGGGTAATAAAGAGTCTTTTGTGGGAGGATTACTGTTGGGAACTAACGGCTTGGAGTTCCTTTCCAGTGATGGTGACCTGGAATTTGAGTACTGGTAGACTTTTCGTTGCTCAAACCATTCCTTCACAAATTCCTGAGGAAGGCCCACAGCAATAGAAATTTTCAGCAGTTCATCAGAGTTGGGCTCCATGTTCATAGCATAATATGCTTTAAGTACAGACATGTGGTCCTTGTACGGGTTAATGGGGCTTGTCATTCCTTTCTCAGAAAGTACAGATGACAAGAGGAGGGCTTTATTATCAACAAAAACTCCGGCTTTGTTGGGGACTATGTTTTCATGGGGTTGTAGGACTGCCTTGATCTCTTCATTCATCTTACAAAGGTAACGTTCATGCTGATGCAAAGGAATGGGGCCAGGAAAACTTTCTTTACAGAACTGGCAGGAGAATGGAGTGGATATGTTGTGGTTCTCAATCATTTTGTCATCAGTGACCAAATCTATTAAAGTACGTAGCTTCTCTTTCTTTATGTTACTGATCTGTCTCCTTGAGTCAGTAGTCAAGCTCTGGAGGCAAGCTTTGGCTTCATTGACTTTTTCTAACGTGTAGTCGATAATACTTTTAGTGGCACCATTATGACTCACTACTGGAAGACCTACGGGTGGAATATTAGGAGAAGTAACTCCTTGTTCCTCAGGTTGAGAGCATGGATCCTTCATGTGATAACCTTTCAACTTGGAAATTTCTTCAGCCTTGCAGTCCATTTTTTGCCTGGAAACTGTGTTGTCCACAATCTGTAGAACCTTTTGTACCTCGCTTAAATTACTATTCATTGTGTGAAATCCGAGTAAAGGGGCTTCCATCCCTACACCTAAGTGCTGCATCGGACTCTGAGCAGACGGATGAACTCCTAAAGGGCTGGTGGCTCCAAGTGCACCATTCATAAAGGGACTAGTGCCGCTAAACCCGTGTGTGGCCATAAGAACTTTATTATAGTCATTGAAGTCTAGTGGTTCTGTTTTAATTTTAAGTAAGCCTGTTGGTTCAGACATACTAAGTGGTTTTCCATTCTCCAATTTGTTTCTTAACTGGGTAATGGCTGAATTAGTAGGAGAAGAAGAAACAGAATTAGGGGAAGAACCCGTCTTGATATTGTTTCTCATCCGGCCATTTACAGAGATTAAGCCAATACATTTCTTGCTGCTGATGTGTGAACTGTAGGAACCAGAATGGGAGAAACGTTTCTTGCAGTTGGGGCACTCGTACGGTTTTTCACCTAAAATGACAATTAAAATTGACGTTACATTTTTTTGATTGGGTAACGACTGCAGTTGTCTACCAAGGCAAGAATCTGTGCAACCAAAGGAAAGGAACACAATGGGGCACCTCTACGTTCTTGGTGGTTAGATTAGGATTATGTGGCTATCACTGTTTCAGGGCTTTATCTACCCTGGAAGGACATAATTCAAGATGTTAGCAGTGGAAGGTGAGGGCTATCTGTGCCTTTTTCAGCCAAGATCCCAAATCTGGTCTTGCCATCGGCGGCCTCCTATTTAAACAGAGTGTCAGATTAATGTGTGGTCAATAGCACAATAAAGATGTCACAGTATTCAAAGGGAAGTGCAGCCATGGCTTTAATCAACTCTGTGAAGATTCCATTGATTCTACCAATCCAACTAGTCCTTTGAATAGCATCCAATTTGGTAATAAAATGCTTGGCAGAGCTATCAAAATAGTTATAAAGAAGAAATCTCAGTGGTAGGTTGTTGTTCTGTAATACACAGCTCTCAGGAATCAAGGAACACTTATCATACAAAAGCTCTTTTCCAAAATTCTCCCACATTCTTCTTTCAAGGTTGGGTATCAAAAATGAATATCCTTCAGAATTTGCCAGCTGAGTTTCTTCAGGTCAAAACATTTAATCTGTAGAAGAGTTTTTAAAAGGGCAAAAAGGAGCCTCTAGATTTCACAATAAATCAAAGCATTTGCAATTTTCAAGAAGTATAAGCACTCCTCTTCTTATTAGCAGTGCTACTGGTGATACCATAAGTCTCACGATGACAAAGCAGGTGCACACAGCTTATGACATAAATGGGTAGATCCAAAAAACTACATACAGGATTGTGTAAATTTTACACAATCTTTAAAAATGCCCCTAATGAAACAAAATGCAAATGTAAGCACCAGCCCCTCTGCTACTCACCACTATGAATTCGCAGGTGTTCTTTCAGATGGTGTTTATATTTGAAGGCCTTGCCGCACTCTGTGCATTTGAACTTGCGATTACCTGCTCCTTGGGTCAGCATTTGGTGCTATAAAAGGAGGAAGACTGACATCAGTTTTGTGCAGGAGGAACAAAGGAAATTTGTTACAAATATTTTTAAAAGGCCTCTATTTTCAGACAGGCCAAAAGGTTTGAGTGCATGTTTATTTATTTGCCCAGTCTTTCAGAGTTGCAATAAAAGTGATAATGTTGGCAATAAAATTGGAACAAATAAAAAAAAAGTGCTTTCACATGCGCATCCAACACTTGCTTTAGGATTATCTCTGTAGTCTCTTTTCCAGAATGTTTCTTTGAGCCGTTAGAGATGAGAAAGCATCATTGCAAAGATGTTTGTGGTTCTCTGTGTTTACTGCAAATTCTAAAATCTGAAGATTCCCTATTGGAATGCAACTGTTTTGTCAAGGAAAAAAATTAATATTATCCTCAAAATCCTAAATAGTCTCCCAAAAAAACTCCCCACACAAATAACTCATTTTATCATATTTTCTGTATTGAGGTAAAAGTATATCTTATAATGAAGCAATACCAATTTTAAAGAAGGAAAAAAAGCCCCACACACATAAATTAAAAAATCCTTGACTATAACTCTTTCATTACATGATAAGCATGTTTAAATACCCCATTCACTGTGCTAGTAGCAAATATAAACTCTGTTTTTCCTGAGATGTTGCATGTAAGATCTGATTCATTATCAAATGTAACAGACAACATCTTGGGTTAGAGCTGCTTGAGCAGTTTTATCACAGGCCAGTAGGAAAGACTTCACCGACTTGTCATTTTCCTTTTTAGTAGTGTGCTAAGGAGTAGGGATGAAAAAGAAAAAAAGTTTGCTGAAAAGACAAGTTAAAAGCAGCAAAGATACAATCAAACACAGCTGACCTTTTTGAACAAGGGAACAAAAGAACTGTGACTTAGAATTCTGAAAAAAAAAAGAAAAAAGAAAAGAAAGAAATACAGTCATCCACTCTGGATGCTCAAGGTAGGAGGCCAGCCTTTTTCAAGCAGCAATGACACAAAAGCCTTTTGCAAAAAGACAGCACAGAAACGGTATGACAACTGCTAGGGTGTGCTGAATCTTCCCACATTCCTAGTGAGACAGATGGTGTTACATGGGACACAGGGAGGTTTGTTCAAACAGCAGCAACCTTCAAAGATCAAGCAGAGCCCAGCCCGCCGAGCGCCATTGAGGGACCAGCGCTCATATGTTGCTGAGTTGCATAAACAAACAGCAACAGCTGCTTTGTCTCCCCCCACAGTCCTCAGAGGACTACTATAAACTTTAGTTGTGCCACTGTTAATATGATACAATCATTTTAATTTACTAATTGTAAATGCCATGAGCAAATGAGGGGACTTTTCAACACCAAAGCTACCATTCATAATGCGCCAACACAATCACACTTCTGCATGTGAAATTTAAAGCAGTTATGCTAGATAAATATCTAGGCTTGGTTTTTTTTCCTAGAGTTTTTGTGCATATAAGCAAGGGGAGAGAAACTGTTACATAAGTGTAACTATGCAAGCATAGTTTTTATAACTGAACTTGGAAAAACATTCAGGTGACAAGTTCAATCAGATATAAATGAAATGATTTACATGAGCTGTTTTCTTAAAATAGTAAAATTCCATAATCTAGTATCATCGCCATTGCTGGATCGTGTTTGCTTATTCTCATTTTCCTTATTCAAAGAAAATAAAGCCCATAAGAAAGAAACATAAGAATTTTAGACAATATCCTGTTCGATAATTTTAAAAACAGAGATGGTGTCAAGGTTTACGGGTGATTCCAGATCTGTTGGGCCAGTTACTGGGACTTAAGGTGCACCATTTCTGTTACCATATGAACACCTCATAATATCAATCTGCAGTCAATTCTCCCAGGAGGACAGAAAGAGCAGTTTTGCTAAAACATTTAAGGGACACTATGAATCAATCCTATTCAATCATTTTAAGGATTTAAGATGCTATGCTGTTTAAGACAGAGTTTTTATTTTTAACACAAGTAAGCCGAAAGAGGCAGAGCAATTTTAACATTTAGTAACAAATATGCATATCAGGAAGGGGTCATTTTTATTGCATATCCAACATTTTAGTATTAATCCAGTTTGTTTTATATAGATATGCATATATATTAGAGGCTTTTTTGATTTTCTTTAAAACACTTAATGAAATTTCATAAACGAGGAGCAGCTTGTAAAAATAGTCTAAGTAATTGAAGATGTTATGTGACAAATGAAAAAAATGCACACTTCTTTTACTATGACTTAGAGCTCATATGAAAAAAATATCTAAGCAAAACTAGGTGAAAAATGGAATTAAAATTGCTGAGATGTTTAATAATGTATAATTAAAATGCTACAATTTCATTCACTTTTTGTGGAACATAAAAATGAAACTAAAGTCAAGTTAAAGTGCAAATAAAATTTCTAAATTAGAAATTAACACACTCATTCGATCGTGAACATAAGACTATTAAATCATATTAGAAGAGACCATCAAAAAATCATTTAGACCTCAATTAAAGCTATTACCATTAAAAGATCTGCATCTTCAAAATGCCATGAAAAATTAATAATGATTGCCAATCAAAGCAATATCGTTTCTCTAAGGGGTTATTATAGAAAGAAATCACTTAAAACCAACCCCCCACCTGATCTGTCCCTGGCTTGTGCGTCACCATATGCCGCTCGAGCTGGGTGCGGTAGGCAAACGTGTAGCTACACAGAGGGCAGGAAAAGTTCTCTTCATTCTTCTCGTGGCGGTACTTGATGTGCTCCTTCAGTGATGTCAAGCGCTTGTAGCCCCGGTCGCAGTAGGGGCAGGTCAGCAGTTGGGCAAAAGCATCTGGAGTTCCAGGTGGCAGGTCTGTAGCCGAGAGACGAGAGGGAGAGAAGCAGGCCAAAAGGTCAGTAAATCAATGGCAGCTAATGGGCTGACTGCCCGGGATGGTATGACAGGAATCGCTGCAATCTGCTCCACGAGAGTGCCACAGGCGCACGCGGCCTCCACGCACACCGGTCCCCTTGCACACCCAGCGCAGACTTGTCGAAATCAGCTCACACTGCGCTGGAAAATTAATTAATTACTGGCGCATTTGGGGGGAAATTTAAACCGCTGATAAATGAGGAGATTCTCTTTAGGTGACTGACAGTTCGTAGTAAACCTTTAGTCACATATGACTCAGGGAGTCACGGGGTGAAGGAGCTTTTCAGGTGTCGGTAAAGAAGAACAAAGTTTAGGGTCAGTATCTCTAAACTTTGTTGTTTTCCTCAAAAGTGAAATATTTTGGAAAGAGAGGAATCAATGTAGATATTTTTATCTCTTAGAAATAGGCTCTAATTGTTCTGGTTCTTTATTGGATGTACAGATGATACAAATTTGCTGACAAAAAAAAATTTCACAATACCCTAAAATTACAGTTCTAATCTTTGCTCATGAAATTCCATGCCTCTGCAGCTGTTCTTCAAATTTTAAGGTAAACACCCAGGCATGTAGTGCATTTGTAATTGTAACAGCTGCAGAGGTCAGCGTCGTGGCTAAAAATGAATTACAGCCTCACCATTTTCTTCCTGCCCATTGGCCTCGGGCGTGCCAAGGCGAGACAGTTCCTCAGGGGCTTCTGGGTAAATGATGGCTGTGTCACTGCGCTGAAGGTACTCTTCGATGCTGACTGCGTGGCCATCGCGTTCCTCCAGTTTTCTTTTGGCAAAGTATTCCTCAAAGTCTGATGTGCAATTTGCATTCTTAACTGAAATGGGGAAAAGGAGAAGAAATGTCTTTTCAGGGCCTTCTTCCTAGGAGCCTCGGTCTGCCTACATCATTGTTAGTAAGACACACAGACTTGCAGAAAGATCACAAATACCTAGTTTATCCGTAGGAAGTGGTGCAGATGACCAGTTATTGATTGAATGCTTATTCTCATAATATATGCAAAAAAAGAGGACACCTGGCTTTAAGTTAAATAAGCATATTTTAGTTTCCTCTTCTTGGAATACTAGTCTGCATGCTTCACAAAGAATCAAAGATATTTTTTAATGTTTTTCAGGGAAAGTTTAAAAAAAAACAGAACTATATTCTCAGATCCATAAACATGAGAGATAATATGAACTCAAAGCTACTTTAGTAGTCTATATAAAGCTTCCTTCTCTTTTAAGAAAGGTATAATTAATTTTTTATACTCCACCACACTTAATGTTCCTAACCACGTATACATCCTGTTGCTAAATATAAGCTTTTAACCCTCCAGTCTCTGAACATCACAGACCACCAGGACTACCCAGTCCGAGAGAGATGCGAAAGGACGGATATTCCTAGGGAGATAATAATGGGACTTTGTTAAAAAATCAGGGAATGTGGGAGTTTATCTTTCCTTAAAATTTCAATGTTTAGCTCAGTATTTTAAAGCTGCTGAAAATAAAATTAAGCTCACACTGATAGAAATAAAATAAAAAGTAACAGACGGAGTTAAGGAACTGGCTATGCCGCAGTGTGATTTCGATATGATTTTTAACTTTTGTAGTGATGACTCTATTCCCATGACATGAACGATAGTTGTAAATCAACTTTAGCAACTCTTGTCCCAAGACTGTATATTAGAAACCACTAGCTATGTTTCTGAAATAAGTTGTGGCTTTAAACATCCTAAGTAGAAACTTATGCATAAGACAGTGTTGGGAAAGTGGCTGCCACATTATTGTCTACCAGAAGTAAGTGAAGAAAAGTCTTTTGCTAGTACAATTACTGGTGGGGCCCGACTTTCATAGTTTTTGAGAACAGTTAACCTTGATTCCACTATATTCTTCATCTCACCTTCTCTGTCATAAAAGATATTCTAGTACTTGCCATCCTAATTCTCCCTGGCAATTTGTGGCAGGGTGTTGTTCAAGCAAGCCAGTCAATTTTTATTTTTGGCTTTCACTGTTATGAACTGTTATGAGAAGAATAGAAAGTGGAACCTTCTGTTAATCAACAAGTATTTACTGAATGCCTGGTATGAGATAGGCATCATGCCTTGTTTTGATAAGCAAAAAACAGATCCAGCCTCATCCTTTAGGAAGCCATGAGAATGATCAATACAACTGATATTGTCTCAAAAAGTAGATATAATATTACAAACTCAAATAAGTGTTATGAAAGAAAGTTGTACGGTTGTATTACAGAAGTAACAGGGGGACCTGACGGGGACCTGATGGAGTGTGGAAGATCAGGAAAGCCTTAACTGAGAAGCACGAAGTTAACTAACTTTAGAAGCTGGGGTACAGCAGTGGTGACTAGAAAGGAAATGGAGCATCTCGGGATCTGAAAGGACATTGCTAGAGTGTGGAGAGAAAGGGGAGCAGCATGATGCAAGGGTGAAGAGGAAGGCAGGCACTAGACCCTGCCGTGTGTGCTAGCCTTGTTAAGGATTTGAGTTTTCTTCTAAGAGAAACAGGAAGCCATTGAAGGGTATTAAGCAGAGAGGATGGTTGGATGAAATTATAGATTACCTGCATTTTCATATGACAACTCTGGCTACAGTATGATAGGGAATGCAGGAAGAGAAAAGTAGATTCTGGGAAACCAGTTAGGAGTCTCTTGCCATTGATTAGGCAAAAGATAAAAGTTAAAGAATTGGTGATGGAGAGTATAAGAAGTGGCTGGATTTGAGAGATACTTAAAAAGTAAGATTGCTAGATTTGGAGAGAGACTGGGTGAGCCAAGGAGGGAAAGGCTAAGACCCTCCCTTAGGTTCAGGCTTTTTGAATCTGATGGATGGTAAGGGACATTCACCACACCAGGAAGCACGGGAATTCTAAAAAGATTTGAAAATATGAATGAATACATTGGATCAAATAACATAAAGCTGGGGAGAATTACACTGTGTAGACTATTAAACTAAGTGCTAACTCTCTGAATACTGTGATCTCAAGCTTTTCTCTTTTGCCACTTCAACTTCTGTTAATTTTAACAAGAGCAATGGTCTGATTCCAAGACCTGTACTTCCTTCAAATGTAGGTTTGGAATGTGGAATAGTGGATTAAGATTTTATATCTTGAAATTTTGCTTAAGCCTATTCTTAGAAGAATATGGACACTGATTAGGATCACTTTCCTTCTGGTCTGTTCATGTTGTCATGGATGTTTTCCAAAGGATACTTTTTGGTGGTGATTGTGATGGTGTCATTTAACTTGCACCATTAAGTCACTATGGAGTATGAAGGAATTGCCAGCTTGCACAAAATATTTGTTCATCATTTTGGATCATCAAAATGACTTCAGTTCTATCAAAAGTCACCTTTTGTTTTAAGCACAAGAAAAGATAAAGGGGACAAAACATGTGGGTCCAAGATGAACCTTTTTTGAACAACTTGACTGATCTGACCAGGGACTGACTTCTTTTTCAGCACTGTGGCAGTAGAAAGTAAGGTAATAGCACCTTTCTAAATCCAGATCTACTTGAACATTGTCAAATGTTTAAGACACAATTTATTTAAGTTTTTCAAGAACACTGTCCCACTTGAAGATCCTGAGTGTAATCTAGTAAACATGGATGGATGTACATTTAATATCATGCTAATTTTATCTTGATATTTCAGCAAATATCTGAATTATCTGGCTATCTTTGCATGAATTTTCATTTGCATATGAATGTTTCCATCAGAAATGTAATCAAATGCAAATTCAATTGGATTTGCATTAATAGCCTTTTGGCTTAAAAGGGAGGAAAATCCTGATTTTTCTGGATAGGCAAACTAAACTACACTATTGGTATTTGGAGAAGCAATTCACTCGCTAGATCAGATCTGGCCATACTAGATTTCTATGTCAAGTGTGATAGGGACAAAAGATATCAAATCATGTGCTCTCATTAAGGATCATCTTTGTGGCCTGAGCATCGAATATATTGCCTAGAAATTAGTAGGCACTCAAGAATCATTTATGGAATGAATGTGGAATAAATTATGTCCTTAACACTGATCTTGGTGCAGAAGTCTTCTAGTAAAAGGAAGCATAAGACAAGACACCTACAGTTGAGCTAGGAACTCAGACCTACTCTTCAAGTAATTGTAGAACAATTACATGATAAACTGTGTATTTGTGATCATAAATACTTGCAAGAGTTTGATAGGGCTCAGATGAGTATTCAAAAAGGGTTTCACGAAGAAACCCAATCATTTAAATCTATTAGCTCTATCAAGATTTTTTTTTTCATGTGGTATAGATATGCTATTAGTTATATATCTCAATATCTATAGTCACTTAAGTGGGCTAGAACCTAGCCTTCTATGAACTAGGTATGACCATCATGGATATAATGTGTTTTTCCCTGATGTTGCTATGGATACTAGTAATATATGGTTTTTTCTGCCCAGTACCATGACATTCTCCTTTGCCTGGGATGGCTCCCCACTGTCCCTATTGCCAAACCTTATGGTACCCAGGGCAGCTGCCATGTTGTTGCATGGTCCTGCTCCCCTAGTTACAGTGGATTAATCTGCACCTGAAGTGAAGCAATCTTAGCCCTCCATCCTCCAGGTCAAACCGTTGACTGGTCCAGTGGTAGCCAATTAATCCAACTGAGTTCACTCAATCCCTTCCCCATGATTTTAGAACATGGTTCCAAAGAGATCACCAAGGCAGATTTATTTTTTCCAAGCGACTGCAGCTATAAGATGTAGAATGAAAGAATTGATAAATCCCATGTAGAATAAGAAGATTTATGAAGAGAGAAGATGAGCAGATATACAGAGAAAAGCAGAGACAAAATGGCAAGTCCTGAGAGTACTTTTCTAGCTACACTTGTTCCTGAGGCCAAGCAGCACCTGCGTCCTTCCAGAGAGCAGAAAAATTCCCTTTCCTACTTTAGGCTATGTTGTGTCTCAATCTCCTAGACTCCAAATCGCCCTAACTGTTACAATTCTAGAACAAATGATGGAATTAAATTTTTGTTACTCTCAAAATTGTTGGGAAGGATAATGTTTTGATTCTATTTGGAAGTCTGCATTTTTGGTTTTTACAAAGATTTTGTAATACTGTATAGTGGACTCAGAGAAAATTTGCTAGAAAGTTATAAAATTCTTCACTGCATTTTTCTAGTGTAAAATAAACCTTATTTTCCTTTTTTTTTTCCTGTCCTTCTCTTCACTCCTTGGTATCCTTGGAAGAATTGCCAAAACACACTGACAAAGTATATTTGCATGGTATTTATGATCAAACCATAGCAAAAATTCACAAGAAATCTCAAGTAATTTCTTCCCATACCTTCTCCAGAGATTTTGCATTTAGTCCTAAAATTTACCCTAGTGTCTTGCAAATATCTCAACCTTCCCTAAGGTCAGGTAAACTTTCCTCTATCCAAAAACAGAACTTCATTAATTAAAATGTTTCCTCATAGCCAAGTGTATTTTAATATTGTTAGGGTAAATTTCTAGGTCCCTTAAGTCAGAACAGCCTCAAATCTCTTGTAAATATGTTGGTCACGCTTACTAATGTTGTTAATTAATAATACTTTCATATATACCCTTATGTCTATCTTAGATATTGATATTTTTGGATAGATAATGATGAATATCAATATGGACTGACTTTTCAAGTTATTGCCTAAAAACAAGCAATGTTAACATCTTTAAAGAAAACCTCTAAATAAAAGTTATATTGGTCTTCAAATCAGTCAGCTCCTGCTCTCCCCATAATTGACTTGTTTTAGGTATTTCTCAAAGATTCTTCATACTTTTACAAGCAGTTATATTATGATGAGACCTTGATACTTATTGCTTCTCCTTTTCTGTTTCCTTCTCTTTACTTTTATTCCCTCACCATTTATTTTCTTTATTCGTTACAAGTATGTGTTCATGTAGGAAGACAGGTGCTCTATTAACACTGGTCTATTACCCAGCATGTTTTTAACATTCACTTAAAAATTAAAGAAATATATTTGAATATTATGCTAAGCCATTTTAATAAACATCAACATGAATAAATAATTCTTTTGGAAAAGAAAATATCTTGGAGGGTCTAGAAGAGCTGAAGTAAGTATATGTAAAAAACTGAGTAGAATCATTCATCCATCCCTTTGTTTAATAACTGTTTATCGAGTGCCTACTAGTACCAGAGAGTGTACCTGGGGACGAGGACACAAAGATATTGACTGAGAATTGTTTTCCTACTTCTATGATTCTCATATTTAGAGACAAGTACATAAAATGGTTGTTATTCTGCAATATACAGACATATAAATACATGTATATCAGGGGAATATAAATACATATATACACAGAGAGTCACACACAGAGACACACACACTTCCTCAGTCTAACATCGAAATTATGCATTTATCATATCATCTGCTTTTACTCACTTCAAATGTCAAGGCAAAGGGACCTGAAATCTAGGTAACTGTATTCATCATCTTTTTGAAAAATAGTCTCTTTCTCAACAACATTTTAGATGGTAAGAAAACACAGAAAATTATTTTTAATTTAGTCATTTGTATTAAAATTTTCAGTTTAAAGAAAGCCCATATTCAGCATTTGTTGAGGTATATAAATCCTCATGGCTACTTTGTTTAAAGTTGACTAATTAATGTAATATAGGCATTTTATCATTAAAAATGCACGTGTGCCTTTCTGTAGAAGGCTTCCGAAATACATACTGGCACCAAATATCTAAAAACAACCATGAGGGAAGATGATCTTTTTCTCATTACACAGCTACATGGGCAGCCCAGCAGAGCCTCCGACTGCTACAGAGGTGTGTGTAAAGCCAGGTCAAAAGTGACAAAGTTTTCTTCTCTTCCTGGGAATTAGTACAGTTTCTGGGCCAGTCTCTCCACGCCTGCTCTGACATGGCTTTCTCCTGGGAGCACGTATTCAGATGCCAGTGAGAGTTCCCAATGTGTAAGAGCTTCAGGAGAAAAAGTTCCAAAGGGATGGGAATCTGTAGTAGTCTGCAGGATCAAATATCTCCCTAAACAGCAGGAAGCAGCTCAGTCAGGGACAGAGTCTAATTTTAAAGTGAGATTTTTTATTAGGGGATTCTGAATATCAGATTTAGGGACTACTAACCCTTAGACAGTTTTGATTGCTATGTATTGGTACAAAGACCACGCCTTTAAAACAAAAATTCCCGTTAGATAATATGTTTATCTTTCATATACCTGTGAAACCTAAAATTTTGGAACTGGTATATTACCAAAAAGACTCAGACTATTTTATTATGTTTTAGAGAGGTTTATGAAGTATGGTATTTTTGCCCAGTAATTCAGTGCTCTTTCATATGCTTTCTGTAGACATACAACACCTAAGGATGCTCTAGGATGGTAGTTTTCAAAATGTGGTCCGCAGGCCAGCAGCATCGGTATTACCTGGGAACTTGTTCAAAATGCAGATTCTTGGGGTCCACCCTAAATGGACGGAATCAGCAATCTGTGTTTTAACAAGCCCTTTAGGGGATTCTGATACACGCCCAGTTAAAGAATCACTACTCTGGGAATACAATTCTCTGTCTCCCCTGGCTAAATAAGGCATTCAGTAACGTGGTTATGGGAAACAGCACAGAATTACTTCCATGTCAGGAAGCCTTTCTGATGATTTCAACCTGAGTTCATACCCTCCTTCTACAGAATATCATCTGCATATCTCAACTGCTGAATTTATCACATCACATTATAATCTTTCGTTTACATGCCCATGAGCTGATAGAGGCATGGAGGGTCTTATTCACCTTTGTATCCCAGTGCCTAGGGCAGTGTCAGGCACACAGCTAAAGCTCACTAATTGAATGATTAGACCAGGTTTAAAATTATTAGACTACTCATTTTGGCTCAGCTACTTATGTTTTTTAATCTCAATATCTTCTTCTGTAAAATGAGCTAGTATATGCTTTCTAGGGAATCTTCGAAGTTTCAGAATTGCATCATTTCAATTAATTCTTTGCCCTAATCAATTTGCTTTTTTATTCACTGGCTAGGCCTAGAGAGTTTTATCTGTATTCTTTTCAATTAAAAACTCAAAGCAACACAGCTTTCTGATGGAGGACCCATATACACAGATTAAGAAAAAATATTTCGGAGGTGCCTGGAAACCACAGACAATATCACAAGGAAAACAGTGCTTATTAAATATTTGCTGAATGAATGAAGGAGACACTCAAGAAGCTTGGGATATCAGTTATTTCTTGTGGGAACTCTTGCTGTGAAGTGGAGATAGCTGTTCCTAACTGCAAACAAAGCTCATAAAACCGCAGCATTCATTCGCCAGGAAGTAACAGGCTGTTCTTGGTGTACACTGATTATAGTCTGAAAATGACCCTCCTGTCTAACCTGCCAAGTGCTACTTCTGTCTTTCTCTCCTCAGAACGTATCTCTTTCTATATGTTCTTTTTAGAAACTCATTGTATGAAATTAACTAAAAAAATTTAAAATGATAATATGCATGACAGATCTGACTGGAGGACAAAACCCTTCCAACATATAAAAATGTGACTGATATTATACACAAGAAGAAAATGACATGCTTTATAATAGCAGGACTCTCTCCTTGTTAAGTATTTAGGTACAAACTGAATTATCTGATAAGCTGATCTTGCACAATTGATTAACACTATACATCCAACTCAACTCTTGCTGAGAAATACCTTATGATAAACTTTGTATGGCTTCTGTTACCCATAGAAGAAAGCTAGCTGTATTAAAAATTTTAACTTAAACTCCATGTAAGAGCAATAAGAGGAATTGGAAGTTATAAACCAAGAAGACAACAAAGGTACAAAAACGTTCTTACTCTTTTCTCCACTTTCTTCTATACTAATGATATGACACACAAAATTCATGCTTAAAGAGGCTTAACCGACTGCTAGCCTGCTAACCTTATCACTCCTGTTACCAATTTGGGGGAGTTATACCTTGTATCACGGTGTTTCTGGCTCAAACAAGATTTTCAATCTAGGTCTAGATCTTTACCTGGGATTCAGTTGCTTCCGAGATACTGCCAAAGGATCCTGTACACTTGAACAGAATTGGTGTTTATATGTGGTACTTCAGGTTGGGAATCCCTGATCCCACCTCTTCCCATCGCGCTCATACTCAGAGATTATCTTAACACCTTTTGTGAGGTAGAAGCAGGACTGCCTACACAATTTGCCAGGCTCAGTGCAAAATGGCGGCAGTAGAGCATCAAACCAAAGGCAAGGCCCTTCCAGTGCAGGCCCCTGTGTGACTGCAGGTCGCACACCCAGGATCCTGGCCTTGGGTCTAGGATCATGAGGCAGGGGCCCGGAGAACCTCCCCCTCTCATGGCAACTCGCACAGCCCATGCTTTTTGTTTCCTTTGTTCACGCTTCCCAGTAAAATCTCATTAGAAGAAAGGGTAGGGTGGGTGGAGTCCAAAATCTCTAGTCTAATGTCCTCACTTAACAGACGATACAACTAAGGTACAGTGAAGCTAATGATTCATAGAACATTACACAAATAATTTCTGGTAGGGCTGGATGGGGAATTCACGTATCCTGACTCTTCACCCGTTACTCTTTACACTATATCATAATGAGTCCATATGAGAGAAAGACAGAGAGAGAGACAACCCCATCTTTTTAGTTTTTCTTCTTGCCTAACTGATTGGATATATTTGAATAGATCCTAGATGCTGCAATGATTGCTCTGACGTTGTAAGTAGCTCTAAACAACAACATTATAACATCATAAAATTAATAGGGAGAAAGGCAATGTAAATGCCAACTTCAATGTAAATAAAATATCATATTTTAAACTTTTTTTTCTCTATTTTTCTTTTCACGTCCTTGCTCTTCTGAATGCTATGCACTTGTTTTATTTTTTGACTGAGTGACCTGCACCTAAGTCTACTGGGGTAAAATGGAAAACATCACGGAAGTTCTTCAAATGCTCCACTTACGATGCTTACTTAAAATTTCCATTTAATATTTAGGGATTGTATTTTTCTCATTTTGATATTTCCTAATTTTAATCATGTTGCAAAAGGCACTCAATTCAAAAATAACTTTATGAAACATCTTGCAAAGGAAGAATTTATACTAACTACTATGGTTTTAGTAAATAAAAAAAATGTCTTAAGCTTAATTTAGGACTAGAGACCAAGAAACACTTTATTCACGGTTCATTTTGCTTTCCCATTTCACATATTACTTGTTTATCCCCCCAGATGCTTAATGACGTCCTCCTACATGAGTTCCACTTCTTCAGATTAAATGAAACTGTGTCATCTCTTGATAATATTCCATCCCTCACAGACCCTTCCAGCAGAGCCATTCCCACCTTCATCTGTCTTAACATGCAGAGCGACACACAGATGGGTCAACAAACTCCTTCATTCATACCCCCATTTCAAACCAGAGTGCCTATTTTATTAATTTGTTCATCATTTCTTTGTTTATTCATTTATGCTTTGTTTCAACAAGCAACCTGTTTATCAACCATCGAGACTGTATAAACACTGCACCTACCGAGGGGAAACATGGGGAAGAGTAAACTTAACCTTGACCCTCAAAAAGCCTCCAATCTGTAATTTTTTGAAGTCTATGTCATCCATTTTCACCATCATGTCTTAGGACACAACCTATACAGTTCAAGTAAAATGACACTTATCCCATGAATATGTTTACCCCAGGCTGTCATTATTGTAATTCTGGGAAATTTCATTACTCAAAAGATAGTCCGTGCAGAATCCTGGCTGCGTGGTACTCTAATTTTCTCTAGTCCAACAACAGGGATGGCCAGCCACCCCTTGGTATGGCTAACCCTGGGAGAATGCCATCTCTCTGAGCGAAACTTGGAACTTTCACTCTCTGATTTCAGAGAGTCGCCCCGGAAAGGCGACAGGCGACAGTCACCTGTCGCCCCACCCCATCATTCAGTTCCTCATCCCCTGAAACAGGTACTTCACTGTGATAATCAGGCCCTGACAAGTCCCTCAGGCCATTTCACCCATTCTGATTTTGCTTGCCTCAGTTCACCTTGAAGCTGGAAATCACTTCCATTCCCGCCCCTTGTTCTTGTGTCATTCTGGCCTTGCCAAACTAAAATCCAGCCCAATTTCTCTGTTCCTAGAATATAAAAAATGTTTAAAGAAACGTAAATAATTGTGTAGCCTTGTTTCTGTCTATGTTATCAAAATAGGATACTCTTTCATGATGATAATTGAATCTCCATACATTGTCCACAGCAATTACTCTAAATTTCCATTCCTGAAGATTCCAACCCTATTCCCATTCCCATACTGTCAATTGATGATATCTTTTCCTACTTACTTCAAAGAGTGCAACCTAAATGATGTGAATTCTATCAACTACCTAAAATTCAACTGAAGTTTCTCTACAACAATTCTCCCTTCTTATTTTGATCTTATTGCTAAAAAAGATGTGTCTCTGCCCACAGCCAAGGCTACCATCCAAAGCTATTCCCTCACAACTCTTCTGATAACCTACTCCATCTTTCGCCTCATCTCCTTTTACATTTTCAGCCATTTTCGCTGTCTCTCTTTTTGCACAGAGGCATGTTCAACAAGCCTTTGTCCTGGAGAAAACCTTCTCTGAAATGTGCAGTCTCTTAAGTCACCTCCCTATTTTCATGTCTCTAATGTTTGACACTACTCTCTGTCAGAAACCCTCTGCAATACTGAAAACTTCTCACTTGAAACTACATAGCTTTCCGTATTTCAAATAAAACATCTTAATCCATGTATTATTATAATCATTACTGATAATAATAATAATAGCTAGCAACAATTGAACATGTATTATGCCTAAAATTGCGCTAAACATTATACACACATTTCTTATTCATCTTCCATTGCTTTATTTACCCAATTGAATGTAAGTCATTAATGACAGTGAGTGTTCACTGTATCTTTCATGATGCCTAAAAAAATGCCTTGTACTTAGTAGGGTCTCCCAAATTGACTATGGATCTGAATAGCTAATGAAGCTATAATTATTTATTTGTAACTTTTGCCTTCATGTCATTGTGATTTTTGTCTTTCCTAATGGCATCATAAGACTTTGAATTCCTTAAGGATAGGACTATATCTCCTATTTCCTTTGTTTCTTGAACCTCAGTTCCAATTCTGCACACAACAAATACTATGAAAAGAACGAATGGAAATATCTTAGTGGTTGTAAACAAGTGACAAATATTATTTGTTTATTTGATTGTTATACAGGACAGAAGGAAAAAAAGATATGATTTCTGATGCTAGTCAGTGATCAAGTGAAGGAAAAATCTTTGACAGCTTTCAACATCCTTATACACAAACATTATAAATACTACTAAATCCTCTTCTACATTTAAAAAAAAGGTGCTATATAAAGATGAAGAGAGAGAGAAAACTAAGCTATTCCTTCTTAATCTTTCTATTTTAACTTCAAATGCAACCTCAGAGCAGTGAAAAGAAATGTGTCCTACAACTTGTCTGGGTAGTTTTCCAAGATGTCAAAGGAATTTAATTGGCCAAGGTTCTCAGAATCGACTGGTTAGTCCTTCCATTACAAATTTGTTAAATATTGTATTTTGGTATTCTAGAGAAGTTAATGAGGAGCCAGTACAAAGGGAGGAAATAGTTCAGAATGCATTTATTTCTTAATGAATAGAAATGGGTAAGCTTACTTGCAGATGCAAACAAACCAGAAAAATAACCAAGAGAGGGTGAGAATCTAGTATATGTTAGGCATTGTACTTGGTCCTTTAAAAATGATTAAATACCATTTAATCACTACAGTCAGACTCTGTAAACAGGGAATCATTATTTCCACTTTACCGATGTAGAATGAAGGCTTATTCTATACTCAAGTTCATGTAACTAGTAACTGGTAGAGACAAAATTCAAATGTAGTTTATCTGACTCTAGAATCTAGAGCATCCCAAAACAACTTTTGCCTTTTTATCTGTAAAAGCGTTTATATATTATTCCTAAAATATTGGAAGCATGTTTAATGACTATTAGTTACAGTCAGTACAGTTAGTTCTTGGACAATAATTTTCTTGTGTTATATAAGATTAAGAACTGAGACCTCAACTGGCCTTACCCAGTTCTTAGATGTAAGGTGTTTTCCTCTTCCCAGCAAAGGAAGCAAAGATGCAGGTGGTTATTAATAGTGCTTTAAAACAAGAGTGCTGGATTGTTTGAGTAAAGGTAACTCTCACACAGTCAAAGAGGAAAACATCAGGGGCTTATTTAGGTCTTTATATGCACGTGGAAACACATTAATGCTAATGAGCACCGTGCACGTAAGATAGATCCTTGTTACTACTAGCATGTAGGCAAACTCATGTTTATAATGCTCCCAAGTTTTTCCATTTCTCTAATCTTCTTAGAAAATACCTTTTAAAACACACTCTTAAAAATTCTACATAATAATTTCATTCTGATTTTGAACCTGATTAATATCTGGAAGATGTAAAGTTCTTTGTGAAAAGGTGTTCTTTACATGTTAAAGCATACATTTAAAAAATTTTAAAACATTAAAACCAATGTAGAAACATTAAATGCAATGTAGAAAGTTATTACTATAAATCAGGGTTTTCAATGCTTTATATGCTGTAGGTCAATTTGCTATGCTGCTAATCTAACTTTGCTGTAAAAAAGTAATGATAGTCTGTTTTTCTTTGCCTTTAACAAGTAGATTTCAGAGACTTAAATCCTGGTTTCACTCTCTGAAGATACTGGACTTAATCCCCTTCACAGGGAACGTTTTCACCTATTGTGACTTCCTTTCTCAGAGTCCATTTCTTCTCCACCTAATATTTGTTCATTCATTCATTCGTTCATTCATTCATTCATTTTACCAGTCATAATGCATACCACGTGTGTTCACTGCTGTACTGGGCACTTTGAGGCAAACAGGGACTAGCCCTTTTATTAAAGCAAATATTTTGGGGGCACATACTAAGGTCATACTAATTTACCCCCGTTTCATAGCTCAAGAAACTGCTTGTCTCCATGAAATTAACTAGGTGAAATATGTGCAAACAACATAAAGAGGAACAATTCAACATGCTAAAATTAGTGGTGTGCACCTGAGGGCTGTGGGATTTCAGAAAAGGAAGAGATATATGTGGTTTGGGGGTGTTCAAGGATGACCACATTAAGGAAATGGGAGGTGAGCTAGCCTTGAAGAACAGAAAGGTGGGTAGAATTTGGATAATTGGAGGAAAGGGAGTGAGAGATTAGGGTCTCAAGGGATAGCATGGGCAGAGATTCAGAGGTTGGTATAAATGTGATTCTTTTTTGATATTACCAAGGGATTTGGTCTGACAAGAATGCAACACTGTTGGTATGAAATGGATGGCACTCAATACCTGTCTGAAGAATGTGGATTTTGTCTTATAGGTACTGAGGGACAATTAAAGATTCTAAGAAGGGAATTTGGACCATGAGAAAAGGGTTATAGGAAGAATGTGGACAGACTAAATAGAGGAGGACATGAAGGCTAGAGACCAGTCAAATGTAACTGAGTCTTTCTCATTTGGGGGACTGGAATAATGGGAGACGAAAATGTCTGATTGATTATTTCAGGTCAGCTGTCAAAAGAATGTCAACCCAGAAATGTGAAAGGAAAGTTCAAGTGCTGTTTGTCTCTCATTTCTTCAAAAACTCTTTCTGACTCAGGGCCATTCTAGGGTCTGTGGTGAGAAAGTGACCAAAATCCCATATCATTCCTGCCCTCAAGTAGCTTACAATATAGTGGAGAGAAACATACCTGCAGGTGACTAATTATAATATGAGACAGAATGACCCTCAAAAGAATGAGTGGTTAATCTTGAGTGGGAGACTGTCAGATGGCTTCCTGGTAGAGATAGCCTTTAGGAAGGTGTATGATGCTGTCAGGCTAAGAAAGAATGAGTGGTTTCTTCTACACATTTTAACTCAGCAGAATATACTAGGAAGGAGATACTTTTAGACTCTAAAAGACTACTCTATCCATTGATATGAACTTGGTTAAATTCTACTATGTAATAGATTTGTAGACTTGAGTAGGAAATTTAGAGGTCTTTTCCTTACTTTCAGTTAGGAATGAAATTTGTGTGTTGAATATTCAGAAATAATAGAGACATTTTCTTTGTCTTCCCCTGACAACTTATTCCAGTTAATAACAACACTTTTTATCAGAAAATATGCTTAACCTGTTTTAAAATTATCTATTCCAATGTGTTTGTTCGGCTTTGATTAAAAAAGAAAAATGGGGGCTTCCCTGGTGGCGCAGTGGTTGAAAACCTGCCTGCCAATGCAGGGGACACGGGTTCGAGCCCTGGTCTGGGAAGATCCCACATGCCGTGGAGCGACTAGGCCCGTGAGCCACAATTGCTGAGCCTGCGCCTCTGGAGCCTGTGCTCCGCAGCAAGAGAGGCCGCGATAGTGAGAGGCCCGCGCGCCGCAATGAAGAGTGGCCCCCGCTCGCCGCAACTAGAGAAAGCCCTCGCACAGAAACGAAGACCCAACACAGCTATAAATAAATAAATAAATAAAATTTTTAAAAAAAAGAAAGAAAAATGTATCTGATATTAAAGAATTCCATATTCATTCACTAATAAAAACATATTTGTTGAGACCCTATTAATTTTAAGGCACTCTCATAGACAATGTGGTAGCCTAAAACCCATCTGTGTTCTCAGAGTTTGCGATCTAATTTGGAAAAGACAATACATTATGTTACGACACACTATAGCATCTACAGCAAGGTCAGCTGATTTGTTCTATAAGAGTTCATTGGAGGAAGATATCACTATAGGTTGGGATGGCTGGAGAGGAAGGTCAGCCAATAGCTTGACCTTGATCAGTAGGACCTATGTGGGGAGAAAGAAATACTCCATTAATAAGCAACTTCAACCATTAAAGATATCTTATTTCAATTCCACATGTTTTTAGCATCCAAAAAGATGCTAGGGATAAGAAGCAGTAAACTTATGGTTGGGAAGAAATATGTGTTATTCTCTAAAAGGCCAAAGTTCTAAGCTGAGGGTCACCAGTAAATTCCTAATTACCAAGTCCAATGTATTTGCTCAGCATTCTTTCAGTCGTAGTTATTTGAATCTTTTGATTCAATTGACCATTGTCTACTTTTGAAACTTTCTTTGTCTCCTGGATATTTAATTTTTTTCAGTCTCTTAATCTTTTTTCTTTTAATGAATTTGATTTTTCTCCTTACTCACCAGAAGCCCTGGCCTCAGCTTTCTACATGTTTCAGTATGTTTATTGTAAATGTCTTAGTCCCATGATGTTAAATACCATCTGAATATATTTGCATGACTCTCAAATCTTTATCTCTAAACTTCCTGGGTTTCCATTCCTCATTTCCAATGAACATTCATATACATATATATGTATATATATATACACACACACACATTTATATAACTTTTATATGAAAATACTTGTCTAAAGACAAGCTCAAGGTCTTCCCAAAATTGGATCCTTTTTCTGTTTATCTAGAAATAGCAAGTATTTGCCATGTTCTAAACATGCAGATGTGTAATCCTGAAGCCATTTTGATTCCATCACCCAGAGAATCAATTGGTTGTTAAGAAGTCATGTTACTAATTTCACCACTGTCGCCACCCGAGGACAGGCTTTTTGTCACTTCACACCTGAATAACTACAATGACTTCCAGTTGGTCTCTCAAAGTCTAGTTTTTCTTCACAGAAATCACAGTAGTATAACATGCCCCAAACTCTTTGGTTTGTTGCTTTACATTCTCCATTTACATTTAACTTACATGTCCAGCTTCATTTCCCATGAATTGCCTCCTAGGACCCCCTGATTCAGCCAAATCCTTTTACTTGCTATCCTCTGAATAGATATTACAATTTCTTTCCTTGGCTTACACACTCCTGTTCTTCTAGAAGGACCTTCCTCACTTCTTCATGACTACTGAAAAGGAACTTAGTTCAAATTTCACCTCCTTCATGAAGCCTTTTCTGAATATTCACCCCATAGGATCTCTCATATTTCTGTAATTTGAAATAATTATAGTTCCTACTATTTGTTGCATATTTATCACACATTTTCACTTATTGTTTATTATTTTTTCTTGTGTGTTGGTCTCATCTTCCAAATTAAATAATAGCCATGTCTAAGATTTCCTGGCCCATCTTCCAGAACATGTGCACACAAAAGTGAATAGACAGAAGACACTCAATGAATACTTACTGATCTATTTATTGACTGAATACATATGAACTATAAGGAATAGTAAATAGTATGGGAAAAGGCAAATCTTAAGGCTATGTGAAGGAACATTCGAAATTGATTTTTAAATCTTCTGAATAGGAACCATTTTTATTAACCCCACTTTAGACCTTAAGTGTATAAAACAGCTAGTAAATTGTCACTTTGTGGAATAGTGACACTTTAAATGCCTATAAAGTTAATGAAATTAGAGTTTATTTATTTATGCTTGAGGTTGAAATTTAACAATTGTCTTTAAAAGGAACATGAAGCCATTTTTGATCCTATGAGTTGGGACATTACAGAAAATATCTAATTTGTAGTATCCCTTTATTATTGTGTTTTTATAAGAAGTTATTTTATCTTGTTTCTATTTTACACAGTGATGGTACCCCTACAACATAGAATTTTTTTTTTTTTTTTTTTTAATTTTTATTTATTTATATTTATTTTTGGCTGTGTTGGGTCTTCGTTTCTGTGCAAGGGCCCTCCCTAGTTGCGGCAAGCGGGGGCCGCTCTTCATCGCGGTGCGCGGGCCTCTCACTATCGCGGCCTCTCTTGTTGCGGAGCACAAGCTCCAGATGCGCAGGCTCAGTAGTTGTGGCTCACGGGCCTAGTCGCTCCGCGGCATGTGGGATCTTCCCAGACCAGGGCTCGAACCCGTGTCCCCTGCATTGGCAGGCAGATTCTCAACCACTGCGCCACCAGGGAAGCCCCATAGAATATTAAAACTAGAAATATTCTTAACAAGCAACTAGTGCAATCTATTCATTTTTCAGATGTGGAAACTGAGTGCCAAGAAGGGCAATTGACTTGCCCAAGGTTGCAATCTAGTTATTGCCAGAGCTGTAGCTAAAAACCAGGATTATAGGTTCCTAATTCTATACCTTTTCCATAATCCCATATTGTACAGTTTCATTTTTGTACCTTAAATTGACATTATTCAAATGAAAGAAAATTTACAATAGTTTTTTATTATTTCTCTTATTTTATATCCAAGAATGTAAATTAGTGCGTGGTAAGTTATTAATAAGAGCATTCTAAATAGAAACACAGCATGAACAGTCTATTGTGATGTGTTTCGACAAGGGAGATATGAATATCATCTTAATTATTTACATTTCTAAAACTTCATAAAACTGCGACTAGTTTTCGTTGGTGAGTTGAGTGGAAATAGTCATGTGATTTTTTTTTTTTTTTTTTTTTTTTGGCTTTTGCTTTAGGAATTAACCTTATACTGGGCACTATGGTAATATTTTTGATGGTGGTATGAAGGATTGTTTGGAACACCAAAAATACTTAGCCTTATCCAGGAAAAGAGAGATAAACATAGTCAGTGTAAATTTGCACTAGTGATGTGAGAGGGTGTGAGAGGAGATGCTGTTCAGTTTTTGGGAAAGAACATGGAAGGTCACAATTGTCCTGAAACTCCATTCTACAGCAGTAGCAGAATAAAACAAGGCACCACTTACTACCTTCCTACTGCAATTTTTTACCTTCATTAAAAAGAAGTGAAATTGTCTATTCTTTATGAAACTTTTGCCTGGAAAATATTATTTAGAGGAACTAGAAGGTACTGAGAAATAAAATGAAGATAGGATAAAAAGGAACTCAGATGATCAGTTTTTATGAGGAATGTTCACAGAATTTTGGTTTGTCTTTCTGAAGAAACATTTTACAATCTAAATTACACCATATCATTTGAATCTCAATGACTAATATCAAGTGGTGACTGGAAGAGGCATATTATATTACAATTTTCAAACTATACTTATGCAGTCTTTTAAAATAAAAATTACTACCAGAAATTTGCCCAACTCAGGCTTTGAAAAGATTTTTTTAAAAATCCAGTTCATTTTTTTTAACTTTCACAGGCAAATTAGGGTTTAAGAATAAAAGATATATTTGCTGAATAAAATACCAAAACAGAGAATTCTGATTTGAAACAAAACAAGAGACTTGTAAAGTCTAACTTAATTGTTAAATCACAGACATACAAATGGATGGGTCAGCGTTTCTGTCCCTGACTCACTAAATCCACATGATGCAGGACAAACATGACCTTGGTGTGGTAAACTTACTTACCTGTACCATTGTTAACTGTGGTCTGGATCGTGGCTTCCGGCCCCATAGTGTCATAGTCTTCCTTCATTTCTTCTGTGGGGGAAGATTATCTTTAGCATTTGAAAATTGTAGAAAGGCTTACTATACTAAGCATGCCTACCACAGGAACAAGGAAGATTCTTTTAAAGGAAACAGAAAAGGCTTGTTGTAAACCTCTAAACAATAGCTTTGTTCAGGCAACTGAATGAATCCAATAGTGCTAGCTGCACAAGAACTTATTTACTTTAAGCATTACTGCAAGCTGTGAAAAACAGAGGTGCTTATTTGGGGCAAACGAAAGGCTTTTCTTCTAGTGGCAGTTCTAGTGACAAACAGGGGGGAAGATATTATTTTTTCAATAAGAGTCAAAAGCAACTAAGTATTTGTACTGACGAAGAGGCACGCTGGCTGCTATGCCTCTGGTAACACTGGATTATCAGAGAGAAGTCAGAGTTTCTTATTTTATTTCCATGCTTTGTTTCCCTCCTTGGAGTAGCTATGATGGTGCTAATCTATGCAAGCGAAATTTTAAAGAACCTAATTCTACATACCAAAACTTGAAATGCCCAGTTTATAAAACAAGCATCCCAGAGGTACTGAAAACACCTGTTTCACTGTTTTATATAAACTTCTAAAACATATTTTCCGTATTCCTTTTCCTACCACTCCATAAATATCTTTCTTCCTTACCGTTAATTCCCCAGTAGGGAGTCATAGCCATTTTCTGAGGAAAAACATAGCTATAAGAACAGCTCAATGTTCTGATGAAGATGAAAATATGTAACGCTGAAGTTGAAGATCTATAAATGATAAAAGGTCATCTTCTAAAATTGTAATATTTTAAAACGGGAAGAGTCTGGAAAGTAGGAGAACTCTCAAGTTTTCTGCCTACCAAATTGTAGAATATGTGAAGGCAGAGAAGGACAGCTGACAGTTAAAAATCCTGCAAGAAAGTAAATTAAACATGGACTTTTAAAGTTTTTATTTTTACAATAACAATACTAATGAGAACCAAACATGATCCAGGATGAATATCTCTCTGTGATAATCATTTTGTTTAAAACAAGAGAAACTTTATAAATAGGACTCTGTGAATTCCCAAATTTATCCTGACCATTTTTGCTTATCGCATTCTAGTTATAATTATTTGGTAGAAAAACAGATTCTAGCAAATGTTACAACAAAATTAAAATATATGTTTTTAAGTAGTATCCTGCAGCATATCTGTTTATGGCATCAGAACTGAAAAATTATGAGCCTCTTAAGGTAAAGTACACAGATATAAATAGATGCTAATTTAATGCCACTGGGCATAATACTAGTCAGATCATTTGAATGGTATTTGTTTAAATTCTACGACCACTTTAAATTCATTCTTGGCCCTGGACTTCTCCCTTATTTAAGGAATATTTTCACAGGGACATTTTGCATAAAACATTTAGGAGTTCAATATACAGCAATACTGTATTGTCAATTATAATAATGGATTGGTTAAAAGGTTCCCTCATCTGATATTTTTATTAGTCTCTGCAAGGAATTAAATTAAGGTATTTCTGAGAAGTTCAGTACTAGATATAAATATAACTTTTGTGTCTTTCTTCCTCGCTCCTCTCATGTGATTTCTGGTAGCCAAGAGTCAGAAGAATCATAAGTTTTCCATCTGAGAGATCAAGTCACTGAGGGGAAAACAGTTAACAACATTTTTTTTTTTTTTTTGCATAATAGTGGTAATGTTCAAGATTTCTGCTGCACTTCCTTCCTCATTGTCATTTTCTTATGAAAACGTAAAGAGAAGTTACAGGAGGTGGTTGCTTCCCAAATTATTAAATGCTGCGTATTCACATGTGTAGTTGGCACTTAGTGTGTCCTGCATTCTGTAGTAATACTTTAGCTATAACCCTCTTTTACCAAAGATTGTGCAACTGAGATGGTGTCACTTTTACCCAGAATGTACTTTGCTTCAATTTACTGAACATCAAGCTTTTTCTTTTTTGAACATCAAGCTCAGGTATGTATTTGAAATACTATGCATATGCCTATTTAATTAAGTTTCACATGAATCCATATTCAGAAGGACATCATAACGTGGGTTAGGAGTATCCCCCCCTGAACTAAAGGCAATCCTGGCTGTCTTTCTGCCTCACGCCTAACCTTAAACATTTTTTCCCAAGACACCTCTGACTCAGCATACTGTGTCTAAAACCACATAGTATATTTGTTTTTAAAACACTTGTAAAAGTTTGCGTTTTCCAGTCACCCTTGGGATGAAGGTTTATAAAAATAAAGAGCACTTTCTTCCTCAAGATGAAGAATCCTTGAATAAGCAGAAAGAGGCCAAGATGCAGGTGATTTATTTAAGTCTGTGTCAATGATAATGATGTCATGGTTTCCAGCACACTGTGTCCACCCCATTGTGGGACGAAAGAATGTCAAGGACAATTCTAAACACAAAACTTTGATTGTGCTGGAACCGGAAAGGCACAGTAAGAACTCCACTGCACTCTTCAGTGGAAAACCTGCATCCTGCAGACAAACTACAGAAAGCATGGGAGAGAGAGCGAAAGAGAGGGGGCTTATCTCAGAGTAAAGCTATGTGCTGAGGTATGATGGTAGACTGCCAGGCACCAGGGATAAAACACTACTAAATAAAACAGCACCAGAATTAGAATTATTGTCTATATTGTATGTTTTGAACAATAAATAAGAAAAATATTTTATCAGAAGAAAAATGTGTTATCTAAGAGTCAGGATAAACAATGAGTAGCTTTTTAAGACCAATTTCTTTTCATTAGACATCAAGGCACCACATCAGAGCACTTTTGGAACAATAAAAAAAAAAAGAACAATAAATCATTACTAATCATTAGAACCAGACAGGTAATAGCTGGGTAACTTTCTTGGTCCAAATAGCCAAATGAGATTAGGGATTTACATTTTATTTAATTATTGTGACTCCAGAATGCTAGTTTATTTACCATAAAGGTAAGAGCAAAGAACAGCCTGTTCATTTGTATCACAGGCACCATTAACTACAGGTGATAACAGGGTCTGTAATGCATTCATATGGATTACTGTATATTAAAACATTTAGAATTATGATCCATGACCAACACAAAAAGCTGCCATGATCACAGACTACTACAGCTTGACATGGCTGTTTTGGCTGTTTTTCAATTCCTGATCTTAATTTTTTTTAATTAAACTTTTTTTTTTCAGAAGTTTGGAGCTCTACATTTGTTATATCATTAATAATTATTCCTTTAAGGGTGGAAATTCTAGTAATTGATCCTTACCCTTGATTTCTAGATATTAAAATTTAAAGCATCAGAACATTCATTCTTATAGCCCTGCATATCTAGTTCATTAACAAATATGAATAGCTAACACCAGCTCATTTAAATAGTATGTCTTACATGAGTTCTCGCCACACTCTGTTTCTGTCACACTGCTCCCAAGAATCATTGGCTCTTATTATACATGTAAATGGCTATCATAAAAATAAAAATTTCATTTAAGATTGTTAATGACTTCTGCAGCAGTCAGACTTCCTTTAATGATCATCCTCTGCCCCTAATTAAACGTATTTATCTTTCAAGCATCTTTGGCTGAGTTCTCCCTCATAGTTGAAAATCTAAAACCTTAAGTCTTAATGGATATAACGATAAATGTTTATGTGTGGGATTGCTGAGATTCAAGAAACCTTCACCGAAAGCAAAATTGGAAACAGAAAGAGTACAAAACTTGGCACGGTATGTTAGGAAAACGAAAAACAAATACACTACACTCAAACTGCCATCAGTCTTCTTTTCTCTTTTTGTCACATTTAATTTTCTTTAGTAGTGGAAGTACTTTTATTATCCTCCTTCCAGTATACCAAACAATTACTCTGCCTATGTTCGATGTTTTATAGTCTGCGACATCACAATAGCATACAGGTAGACTCTTGTGCTTACTTATTTCCTTCCCACCCGCTTCACCTATTTATAAAACTGCTATTGTTATATATATCGTGAGGAAAAAAAACATAAGGTGGAGTAAATCATGATAGCGCTCACTGGGTCTTGGAACAGAGATTAAGGAGACATGAAGGTTTGAATTAGAAGAGTCATTAAAAAAAATTTTACAGGCCACCTTACCAAGCAGAGATCAGCAGAGGGAGTTTAGGGGGATATGATTAATTCTCCTTTAGTTTGTTAATCATTTCATACCTTGGTGATGTTTCATCCTAAGTGAATTTTAGACCATGACATTTCCATTTTCACAGTGGCATCTGAAGTTTTAGTTTGAATATAATTCACCTTATTTTTATTAGAGTTGGCCTTGGACCATTTCTACTTCCCCAGAGATTCCCACCAAACAGCAAGCATCATTATCAAGTACTTAGCTGTTAAATAATAAGAAAGAAAGCTACCTGACCAGGTAGAAGTGTGAAATCACATTCACACTTAACAAAAGGGAATGATTAGATGGTTGAATTACAATAGGAGGTGTCAGACAGACACTGCAACTACTGTTAAACTGACAGTTATTCGGTTTGTATCACTACACAAAACTTTCAAATACATATTAGTTGTGAGCTTTTATGTTTGCTTCCAGTTTCCACCCTGAGAGGATAGCTCTTGATGGTGTTGTATAATTGGCACATTGTACATGTGGTGCAAATCCTTCACGTTGTGTGTTTAAAATGTAGTTCATGTTCAACTTGCGTCCAGACGGAAACATAATCCCTTCCTAAGATGTCAGTAGTGCGGTAATGTGATAACACGACTATCACTTCATAATCTGTCACCAGCTTTGGTATCTCTATTCTGCGAGGGCTCTGGAAAGAAATATTTTAACGATTTGGTTGTGGACGCTCCACTAGGTAGATGGCACAGGAAGGGGCCAAGTTGTTTTAGACACTTACCTGGACCATCTACAGAGGCTGGGAGAATGTCGTTGTTGTGCCAGGTATGTTCCACTCCACCCTCTCTTATCTCATCTTCCTCCTCCTCTCTTGGCAGTAGAGCCTGGCTCCTGTGAGGGGAGGACTCATGGTTGGGCACGCTAGCTGGACTCCTCTCCTGGTCCAGAGGGTTAGCAATCCCGTCCTCCTCAGCAATCTGAAGCTTGTCCTCCTCGTCGGTTTCGGAACCCGTGTCCACTACATTGTCATAATTCACCACTGAAGAGAAAGCACAGGACACACACACTCTAAAACACTCTGTTGAAAAATATCAGTCACTCCCTGATTGTTTAGTTGAATGGAAAATAATTGGTATTTTCGTAACTTAATTACTCAACCTTGTCGGGAAAATATACTGAATATCTTTCATGCTTTAGCATTTTTATTCTTATTCAGTTATACCTGGATACTCTTTCTGATTTTAAATAGTTTTTTGCTAAAAAGATGGGAAAATTTCAAAAGCCACAGACGCGCATATACTCAGAAATATGCCTATATACGTGGAGACATATTGCAATACGCACTTTTGACACTCCACACAAACTTATAAAATAGATCTGCAATTGACAATTTTATTAGTTTAGTGACATGGAGTGTTTACTATGAAATGTTGTACTATAAATATGACATGCCTTCACTATATTAGCTGTGGTTTTATTCCTAGAAATGGTAGACGCGCACGCACACACACACAAAACGTCCATCTATTTACTCAAATACATGAACACGTACACAAACCTGCTCAATCTGAAAGGTTCACTGTTGCTTCTACGTCAACCATCATGTGCTAAGGCCATTTATATCCCAATCTTTTAAGCAGAAAATGAGGAAAAGCCATATCTTCTGGGCCATTAATACTACTATTGAGATGTCTTCATAGCGCCATAATTACAGAAGATTTCAAAGTGACACAGGCAAGACCAACACAAATGTTAAAATAACTCACGAGAACCGGCGGGCTGCTTTTGCAGCCCTCAGCCCCAGCAATGCTCAGTAGCTTTTCTTAAAATAGACAGCCTGTAAATAAGGTCTGTGAACTCAATTGAAGGTGGCTGTTTCTGAATTAGTCAGCCCTCATAGGCTCTCGGCCTACATGCTAGTACATAAATTGTCCACTTTACCACCAGACAAGAAAGATTAGAGTAATAAACACGGGGCATTAGCTCAGCTAGAGAAACACACCAGCCGTTACGCACACACAGCATTGCCAAGAACTGTTAACCCAACTCTCCAGAAACACACACAAAAAAACAAGTTAGAACCATGACATCATGGGAACAAGAGGGAGAGAGAAAGAAAGAAAGAAAATAAAAAGGAGCCTGTGGAAAAAAAAAGCACAAACAATTTTCAGGTTCATTTTGATTTCTCTGCGCCTAATAAAGCAATCCTCTGCTAAGTTATCAACTGAGCTATCTCAAGTGGCTCTTGCCAGCTATTGGATTATACAAAAGTGGCAGAAAAGGAGGAAAAAAATGAAAAGGATTGTGAGTCAGGTTCATAATGCTTTTGGAGAATTCTGGAAACATGTCTAGTTACAAATTTTAGTCAGTCATATCTGTTTGCTTTGACAGGTTCCCAGGGAGTAAAAAAGGAACAAAAAGAGAGAGATTTTTTCTGTCATGTGAGGCTGGGGACAAAAAGATTACACCGTGCATATCTGCTCATAATATGATCTTTGTATAATCCGCGGGTCTGCACTTGCCTTCGGAACAACTGCACAACAGGTGCAAATTAAAATGAAAACGGCAGCGGAGCCGGGCAAACAGAATCTGCTGACCTGGTTTGAATACCAATTGACGGGGGAAACAAAACCTTTTCAAGAGGTGTGACCACAAGGGCTTAGGCAAGTTCAGGCTGGGTAATGCCCTCAGATCTACAAAAAGAGAGATATTCTAACATCTCTGCTCTAGCTGTGTGGTCCAGATATACCTTAGTACAATCAATAATGTGCTTTTTTTTTTTTTTTTTTTTTTTTTTTTTCCTGGTGACTGAGATTTAACCATTTCTTAGCAACAAGCAGAAGATTCTTTACAAATGTTCTGAAGGCTGACTTCGGGGCGGAGGTGGGGGGCTGGTGAGAGTGGTGGGGTTATAACAAAAGCTCCGGAGGCCTGGGAAGCTTTCAACCCACCTCCTAAAAACTGATCTCTGGGCACAGGAGGAATAAAGAAAGGTCCAGAAGGAGTGAATAAAATTATCTAAGGCTGGACAGGCATTAAAAGGCCTTTATCCTGGAAAAACAACCATGCCTTTTAAGGTCTTTTTCTGCATGGACCACAATATCCCGTGTGACACGTGAGTGTTCCTGCAGCAATACAATTGAAATATTTTCTTGTGGAAAAAAAAAAAGAAGAGAGATAAATGATTTATGAACAGCCCTTGAGGAGTCCCAAATATCAGAACAATCTAAACAAGCAATGAAGTCATGTCTCACCATATAGGGTCAGGAGTACAGCATCCATCACCTTCACAGGGCAACAATACTTCACAACCTTTAGGGTTCCTGCTCACAAATAGTAGTAAATACTTTTAAACTAAATAAATAACTGCTGTCAAGTTCACTTACAGAAGCCGTGTGCCATCTTTTCCAGAGTGTGTTAACTAGGGTGTCCACTCCCATTGGATGGCTTCCCAGAACCATTATGTTGGTATCTTACCCCCACTTTTAAAAAATCCAGGTAAAACAATTCATAACAAAGTTTCTGTATCTGAACTCAGAGTAGATAATTTCATTCTGTTCTTTCTGGTTGACCTTCTGACAATCAAAATTAAATCCGTTAATACGGACATGGCACTTTCCTGCTCCCCACCTCATCTCCCCGCTTCTAAATGCCCAGGATTTTCCTTTAAATGTTTCTCTCAAGTCTAGTCAGTGGATTTGCCAAGGGTAAGCACTGGGGAAATTTTCACCACAAAATATTCTTACTATAGAATGGCCAGGACATGATGGGTTTACCTCCATTTGCATTAGGAAATAAAATAAGCTCATTTTCCCATTTGTTCCTGTTTTCATTTTTTTGCCCACCATCATCCCCATTGGCATAAGGGATCTTAATAATGTAGCTTTGTCTCTGCAAAGAAGAGATTCCATTTTGTATAATAACCAACGTATACTGGTTTTAAATGAGGGTCATCGGTCAGAATATATTGGTTCTGTGTCAATTTTTAAACTTATGATACATATTTTTTATTCAACATTCAAAAGCACAGAACCACCTAAACATGTAGCAAAGTTCTGCTCGGTCCTTACATTAGGTCAAATAAGCCACCCCTTGCATGAGTCTCAGCAAAATTTTATACATGTATTAGAGCTACATGGCTGGCAGAAAAACAGACGGTTACTTCAAAACCGCAAAGAAGTGGGAGCCCAAAGAATTCCTTTCTGCAATTCAATAAACAAGAGGAAAGATGTACTGTTTGCTGGCTCAAAATAGACACTAATTTTACATCTGTCTCTGAGGCACAGCAAAAAGCCAACTAAAGAGCAGTAATAAATGTCCAAAAACAGCATCAGTATCCAAAACTCTCCCAGTAATCTTCAGAGGAATTAATTACAATTCTGTGTAACAGTTGCATTGGCAAAATGCACCCGTAATTATATACAGGTACTGTACTGTATTACAGGGAAATTTGCCATGTGATACCATGTTTACATAATAATTGATGGATAAAACTATTTGCATATGAATTATTGGCATGGTTCACCATTTTATGTGGAATCATATTAAAGTTTCATTTTCTCTAAAACTGTATGTGTAATACGGGGTTACCAAAGGGTATAAAGCTGATACTTAAATTTGCTTTATAGCAAATGGGCCTGGAAAGATATATCTGAATGTGCATTACTAAAAACCTATATTTTAAAAGGCTTCATAGTTTATGTATAATAAGCATTATTTTTACCTCACCAGATTGCATTATATTAAATCCTCCCTATTCTTCCTTCTAAGTAAACAATACTCTAAATTTTATCACCAGACCAATTAATTTTACAATCATATGCAAAACAAATAATGGTTTCTCTTTACTGTCTATTGATCTAACTTTTTTTCAGATTTTGTATTCTGGTGACATGTAACAGAATAGTAGCAAAACGTGACATTTTTATAATGTCCATACCTGATGGAAAATTTCAGCATTTGCAAAAAATGGCCTATCACAGCATTTAAACATTGCTGATAATTAGCTTGACATTTGAAATACCAGAACTGTTGTTTTGAAGATGCCCTATACAATGTTACCTAACTAACCCCTTTTCATACTTATATGCTTTCTCTACATTATTCTGTCAGTTACAGTACAAATAAGATATCAGTTGCTAATGTAATAATATGCAAAAGAACTGATATTAAGGGGCAATACTTCACCTTCACCAGAAGCAGACGTTTTATTGATGTAAAGGAAAATTACATATGCAGATTATAGACAGTTAATTGTTAATAAGGTGGTCAATAATGATTTTCTATAACTCCACTCAAGCTAAGTGTGCCAATAAGTCTTTCGATGACATCACCAAACATTTATTTAATACCTGCAATGTGTTGAGTCCAGAGGACACAGGGATGTGCTAGTCTCACCTCAGGAAGCTTACTATCTATTTGGAGACAGAGCATTGTAAAACTGTAGTGCTAGAAGGACATGAAGTCAACCCTGGACATTTGACAAAGGAGGTAATACAGGTACAATGAGGTCAAATGACTCATGTAAGGTCCTGCAGCCACTTAGTGGCAAAGCTGGAGGCTGAAAGCACATCTTCGGGCAGGTAACAGCCACATGGATATATACATGATAATACACATTCCCAGTGAAGAATGCAATCTAAATTTAAACTCCACATGATCAGAGTAAAGGAATGGAAATCCCTGGGACTTTGGGGGGTTTTATGCCCCCAAATGAAGGTTGTTGCTTAATTTTAAATTGTTTTGATGATTGTTACTTTCATGGATCCCTTTAATTTGAGTTATAGAAGCCTACCAATTTGATCAATTACCAGAATCTAACAATACACCCATGTTTCCCACAATAGTTTGGAAACAATAGAGATAAAGAGGCAGTTCCCAGAATTACGAGCTTGAAGACCTGTCTTCTTGTCCCAGTCCCAATACGTAACCAGCTGTGTGGCCTTGGCCTATCATCCAAGGAAACTTGGTATAAATGGGAAAAAATAATGGTAATGTGCTCCCTGTCTATGAGGTTGCCACAAGAAGCCTACGAAATTGCATGCGTGACTGCAGTTTGTGGAGCATGAAACACTGATAACCACTGAAATAATAATAGAGACGGGACCATGGCTCCAGTGTCTTGTCTGATGATGAGCTATGTGGTAGCTCTAAGTGAAACGAGAAGATCTGAATGTGTGTCAGTCACAGTTTTGGTGTTGGTCCTTCACTTAAAATTTCATTTGCAAAAGTATCAAGTAGGAGGCCCATGGTGGGAGAGAGTACGATTCATCCTTCAGCTAATATGTGAGATAGACATGTAACCTCATTTTAAAAATGTCTCTTCTGGTAATATGGCTTAAAGTTTAAAAGAAGACCTTGGAATTTTATGAGTCATTTGGTTTCCTAAATCTCTTAGATGCTTGGAGAACATTTACATTTGAGCCACTGGGTTATGGTCTAGTTGCTTTCTTAGAATGTCTTTATGTGTGGTAAATGTTGGGGGACATCCTAAGACTCTTCACCTGAACCCTAGCCTTTTATTCCTCCCCCTTGCCCCCAGAGTTTGATTTCCAGGTACTGTGCTACTAAAAACAGGATGCAGCTCTTCTTCAAGGATTTTTATTCAGCAATGTGTTTTTCCAGGGAAGATCTATCCTTGATACCCCTTCTTTATCACAGCTAACTTGTTCCCTTTGCACTTGGATGGATAAAGATCATAGGACTAAATCAAGGTTCAAGTTCTCATTTAATAATGGGAGTCTCATGATAGGTACAACAAGGCAAAGCAAATTCAAACAGAGATTTTCTTCTGAATTTGGATATGTGTCACTGAAATGCACAAGCCTTAATTTCCCAATTTAAAAATGGGAATAATGTTATCACTTGGGGATGCAAGATTAATTAATGCTAGAAGAAGGGACCACGCCAGTTTGAAATATTCCCATGGAATGTGCTCTCCAGTACAAAACACTGTTATAAAAGAGCTACTATGAACATACTACAGTCAGCCTTTTTACAAACTAGCTTGGTCACTTTAATTTTTTATCCCAGGAACATTCAAAGGCATTAAACCCGCATTATAAATTAATGAGTTGTAAAATGTCAGCTGATAAAACAAAAGCAGTTTTGAGTATAGGGATAAAAATGTTTCCATTTCAGATTAGCTATGTAAAAAATATGCATATTAAGTGAAATGAGAGAGGAAATTCTGCACACAGTTCCACTGGGGAGGGCCCAGTTCTGAGAGTCTACCAACTTCCTATTACGGGATCATCTTGGGAAGATGGCAGCCACTCATCCCCTCTAGAAATGCTAGCAGCTTCTCTGTACCTGAAGGCACTTTCCAGTTTCATTATGTTAGAGATTTAAAAAAAGGTTAATTCCAGAAATTTGCTGGGGCTCCGGATAAGCTCCCACATGCAGGTAATAACATGTTAGTTATATAATTTTCCCCTCCAAACTTCTTCCTTAATAAAGTATAAAGATAATGGCAAATAAAAATAAAAGTAAGGCTCCTCCCTTCCCCAAACTATCATAAAAACAGATATTGGTCAGAGAATTCGTACAGTAAATTCAGTTATCTTTCAAGAAGACACTATATTCCTAGGTTACAATGTTCTAAGTGAAATTCATGCTTACCCAAAGACTTAATATCTGGTTTTTTTTTTTTACAAAAATAAACATATTAGGGTTTTCCTGTATATCTAGAACTCATAATGGTTTTGATTACCTTATTTATCTCCCACCAAAGGAAACTAGTTATTGAATTGATGTTTGAAACACACATGCCTCCTGCCTCTTCTTTCATTTAGTGAGTTTTTGTAGTTGTAATTTCTGTCCTTTAGCGATTCTCTCAGCTTCACTTTCTCTCTACATCTATGATACGCTTACACTCTAAGAATATAGTATTTAGCTAATCTATACTCCAGAACACAAGTCATGAAATCCCTTCAACGGCGAAAAATGTCTAACAGCACCTTCATCAGCAAGTCTAGTGTGATGTCATACTGAGGGAAGACCTCAAAACAACTGCTATACACAAATATTTTTATATGCATTGTACACCTATTTGCCAGCAATTCCACCATGCTTTATTAATACA